>NW_011406827.1:0-646 GCF_000754665.1 Bison bison bison | reverse complement strand
GTGGGATTCTCCAG
This sequence comes from Bison bison bison, assembly GCF_000754665.1. Taxonomy (NCBI): domain Eukaryota; kingdom Metazoa; phylum Chordata; class Mammalia; order Artiodactyla; family Bovidae; genus Bison; species Bison bison. Next base: position 632 of record NW_011406827.1, on the reverse strand, counting down.
GCAAGAATACTGGAGTGGGTTGCCATTTCCTTCTCCAGAGGATATTCCCAACCCTAGTCTCTTTTGTCTCCTGCATTGGCAGGCAGGTTCTTTATAGTAGTGCTACCTGTTGGTCTAACCAGCCTCTAGTCTCTACCCCTTCTAATCAATCCACCTTCTGCAAGCTTGCTTGTGGGGTGGGTGGGCATGGTTCTTTGAACAGGCAAATCTGGTCCTGTTGCTGCTATATAAAAACCTTTCAACGGCTCTCCTTCCTCTATTGGAACATTTGTGGACCAGGTTCTGACCTTCCTCACTCAGTTCAGTTCAGTCACTCAGTTGTGTCCGACACTTTGGGACCCCATGGACTGCAGCACACCAGGCCTCTTTGTCCATCACCAACTCCCGGAGTTTACTCAAACTCATGTCCATTGAGTCGGTGACGTCATCCAACCATCTCATCTTCTGTCATCCTCTCCTCCCACCTTCAATCTTTCCCAGCATCAGGATCTTTTCTAATGACTCAGCTTTTCACATCAGGTGGCCAAAGTATTGGAGTTTCAGCTTCAGCATCAGTCCTTCCAATGAATATTCAGGACTGATTTCCTTTAGGAATTGACTGGTTTGATCTCCTTGCAGTCCAAGGGATTCTC
>NW_011406826.1:0-694 GCF_000754665.1 Bison bison bison | reverse complement strand
ATGGGATTTTCCAGGCAAGAATACTGGAGTGGGTTGCCATTTTCTTCTCCAGGAGATCTTCCTGACTCAGGGATGGAACTCAGGTCTCCCGCATTGCAGGGAGACTCTTTACCCTCTATGCCACCAGGGAATTTTGACAGTACTTTTTCTAAATATATATAAAATATATATGTTTATTTCTAAATATATATAACACATATTTATATATATATTTCTCAAGCTTGGAATTATATATCTGAGAAATATTACATCATGTTTTTTTGTACTTAAAATTTTATTGTGAAAATTTTTCAGAAAAATAATTTGGGGAATTACTGTTGTTTTCATTTTTCATTGTTTTATATGAGACCATGGATTTATCCTTGTTTTCATTTACTCATCTTTGTGCATAAATATTTGGTGCAGGTCTAATTATTTTCTCAGCATAATTCCCAAAGAGGAAAATTACTAGGTCAGAAGATGTCAATAATTTTTGATACTTGATTCATATTGCTGAATAGCTCTCCAGCAATATTGTATCACATGAAACTCTTACGTGATATTTGAGAGGGACAAGTTCATTTGCCAGCACTAGTCATTATACTTAAAAACATCTTTCTCAATTTGTAAAGGAGTCTGAATCTGGTTTCATTTTGCAACTGAGAATTGACTGTGTGTGTGTTTATTAGACTTTTTCTCCATTTGGAATTGTCTA
>NW_011406825.1:0-596 GCF_000754665.1 Bison bison bison | reverse complement strand
CATTTTGATATTTGGCAAAACTAATACAATTATGTAAAGTTTAAAAATAAAATAAAATTTAAAAAAAAAAAAAAAGACATCAGTTTTCAATAGTATTCTCATGTATAAGTAGAACACAGTGATATGTAATATCTGGTGCAATAGAGATCCATGACTTCTAGCCTCCTGAGACATCTATCTTCATGAAAGAGATGAAGAACATCAGCTCATGAGTTATGTAATCTTGAGACAATTTCCCATTTCTACTTACAAGTACGAATAACTGTCATAATACAGATCAACTATCATTTGTTATATACAAATATGTGGTTCTTTTTTTTGACATTTTTCTGGATCTAAATAACTACAGGTGACATTTCTGAGAAATGGAGTGTCCTGAATTCAATAGAGAAAGTAGAAGAGTCTATGTCTCCATTAACTTCTGAGAAGTTTCATCATTTGAGTTTTCTCCAGCCTGCCTGATGATCTTTATTTTCCCTGAACTCACATGGACTGTGACAGTCATTTGGCAACTAATTGTGCATGGGGTTAATATGTAGTCCGTGTATGTTTCAGGATGCATGTGGAGCTAAACAGGGAGATACTGTTGTTCTGGT
>NW_011406824.1:0-981 GCF_000754665.1 Bison bison bison | reverse complement strand
TCTGTGTATGGTTTTGATCATTTTTAAATTTAAAAATCAAATGTAATTTTAATGTACCCACGGAGAAATTTACATATGAGTTTCATAAAGAACAGCAAGTGTGAACACACTGAAGGGTGATATTCGTGTATGTAGAGGACAGATATGACGGCCTGTTTCTTGGTGGTGATGAAATTTGATAAATGACTTCTTTCCATAGAATCTCCAAAATAGAGTGATTGCAGGTCCTCACATTCCGTCAAATTAGTTAGAGCTTTTCTAGGACTTGGCTCTGTTTCTCTTTATGTACTTCTGTGGCAAAGTTAAGATAAATTATTTGTTAGAGGCAATATCAACAGTCTTAATTTGAAAACATTCAGCAAGATGAACCTAGTGTGCTGGAGGTGACACTGGGAAAATGTGTGCCTGGGTTTCGAAAGCTGGCAGTTCTTCCCAAGCCGTGGAGGACTGTCTGTTCCTGGGGAGACCTGGCTTCTCCTTTCTCATTCTTCTTACTTATTTATTTAGGAGCTAGGCCTCCCCAGGAACAGACAGTCCTCCACGGCTTGGGAAGAACTGCCAGCTTTCGAAACCCAGGCACACATTTTCCCAGTGTCACCTCCAGCACACTAGGTTCATCTTGCTGAATGTTTTCAAATTAAGACTGTTGATATTGCCTCTAACAAATAATTTATCTTAACTTTGCCACAGAAGTACATAAAGAGAAACAGAGCCAAGTCCTAGAAAAGCTCTAACTAATTTGACGGAATGTGAGGACCTGCAATCACTCTATTTTGGAGATTCTATGGAAAGAAGTCATTTATCAAATTTCATCACCACCAAGAAACAGGCCGTCATATCTGTCCTCTACATACACGAATATCACCCTTCAGTGTGTTCACACTTGCTGTTCTTTATGAAACTCATATGTAAATTTCTCCGTGGGTACATTAAAATTACATTTGATTTTTAAATTTAAAAATGATCAAAACCATACACAGA
>NW_011406823.1:0-661 GCF_000754665.1 Bison bison bison | reverse complement strand
GCTCACGTCTGTGATGGCTCCCGACAAAAGCATCAGAGGACAGGTGTCCGACCAGCCAGGCCGGTTCTGGGCAGCCGTGAGGGCACTGCCCGCCCCCACCCCCAGCGATGCCGAGAGTGGACACCTGCTCCCGCACCTGCTCCCGCTCCGTCACCCTCAGGCCCTTCAAGTCCCCCCAACGCCCACGACCACGGATGGTTTTGGAGGCCCCGGGGTGCCTGCTCCCCATCCTGCCGGCTCCCCGTCTGAGCTCTGTGACCCAGGGCAGGCGGACCTGTGCCCTGGCCTGAGAGAGCAGCCAATTCACGTTTTCCTTCCTTCCAAGCACACACACAGTCTGGCGGGCTGCCTCTCCACTGACCCTGGCCAGCTGGGGAAGCTCGGGGTGCTGGGGCGGGGAGCATGTGGGCACCTGCTGAGGGCAGCCCAGTTCCAATTTTCACAGTTTACGAGGCTTCCCAGCCACCCAGGGGGCAGTTTCTGATCATCCTTTATTCCAGCTGGGACAGTGGCCGTCCAGACTCAGAGAGGGCAGGGTGTTCGCCCAAGGTCACACAGCAAGCAAGACCAGAGCCCCGACGTGTATGCTTTCCCTGTTCTTCCAAGTCATCCCTCCCTGGACCATCAAATGTCACTACAGCCTTGGCTGAAAACCTATCAG
>NW_011406822.1:0-713 GCF_000754665.1 Bison bison bison | reverse complement strand
TTTTTTTTTTTAAGGAAAAAACTTAACTTCTGAGGAATGACACAATGAAATAAGATTTAGAGGGAAATAAGATGTACCAATGGTTCTTATGGAGAAGGCAATGGCACCCCACTCCAGTACTCTTGCCTGGAAAATCCCATGGATGGAGGATGCTGGCGGGCTGCAGTCCGTAGGGTCTCGAAGAGTCGGACACGACTTTCACTTTTCACTTTTCTGCACTGGAGAAAGAAATGGCAACCCACTCCAGCGTTCCTGCCTGGAGAATCCCAGGGACAGGGGAGCCTGATGGGCTGCCGTCTATGGGGTTGCACAGAGTTGGACATGACTGAAGTGACTTAGCAGCAGTGGTTCTTAATTAGGGGCAGCTCCTTTGAGAATTTGGTGGACACTAACAACTCTCTTTTAGAAAAACAGAAATATACAGTCACATTTTATATTCAGTGCATGTTAGTCCCTGAAACCCACCTATAGACCTGACTTGGAAGCTTTGATGTAGTCCTGAAGACCTTGAAAAATAAACAAACAAAAATATGTCTAGAAAGAAGGGCAAACGTGACATAAGTTCTCAAGATAACTTCGTGTCTCTATTAATCTGTGATTCCAATGGCTCAGTTTTTAATGTTGATCTAAAATCCTTGCCCCAAGAATCTTGTTTCCTATTTGAGACCTTAATAAAAATTCCCGGAGTATTAATGGCCTGAAGACTTCTGCCT
>NW_011406821.1:0-881 GCF_000754665.1 Bison bison bison | reverse complement strand
TTCCTTTCTGAGTCTTAATATATCTTCACTCTGTCTTATCTCTGGTCTTGATATTCATCCTTGCCCCAGAACTGCATATATCTCTCTTGGCCATTTTTCACTCTCAGGATTTATGTAATTAAAAAATATCCTACATTAAGTTACAAATTTCTTAATAGCTGGATTTTATTTATTTTTGAAATAGGCATACATACACTAAGTGCTCAAACAATATGGTTTGAATGGGTGGAGTAAATTATATCAAGGGCAAATTTAAGAATGAGTATTTCTATCTTCCTCAGCAGCTTTAAAAATGTTGTTTTCTCAAATCTCTGAGATACACCTCTACAGCTATAGCTCTGGCCTGCACTATGGGTAAATTCTACTGATCTTCAAACACACACAAAGCCATGCAAAGGAAAGTGCCTATAGCCCCAAATAATTTCTTCCATTGTGTAGGAATTGGATAGGAAATAAAACATGCCAACTGAGACAATAAAATGGAAGTGGTCAACTTTTAGCCTTTATATTTATTAAAGATACTTCTCTAGTCTTCAGAAGGGCCTTTAGCAGAAGACAGATTTAAAACTCTTGCATAAGCAGACAGAGATTTGGGGAAAGTTTGAAAGCTGAATTTGAGACTTCAATGGGCATCATCACTTCTTTATTGCCAACATAATTCTCTCAGTCTGGGCTCTGGCAGGGAAATCAGACAACTCTCATTGCAACCTGGGGGTTGACATTAATTAAAAACATAAAATCATAAAGCATCTGTGGTGAGTTTAGATGCCAAATGAGATGGACCAAGTTTAAAACTAAACTTCTTACAAAGGTAACTGAATGTCAGAATCATGTTTTTCCCAAAATAACAATAATTACCATGTCTTTCTATAGTACATATA
>NW_011406820.1:0-717 GCF_000754665.1 Bison bison bison | reverse complement strand
GATCTATCCAGATGTAAGATGTAAGAAGTCAGGGGAAAGGGGAGACTATGGGACCAGAAAGGGAGTTGGGAGAGAACCTTCCCAAGAAGTTCCCATTTCCCTGCTATTGACTCCCTGCTTGACAAAAAGGCTCTCTGCCTCCTGTGTGGCACTGGACAAGGCCTTAACCTCTCTGGGCTGCAATGTCCTCATCTATAAAGTGGGGAAAATAACTCCTTTTCCTCTCATGGAACACTGTCAATACTAGAGGGGATGGTCTGCCAAATACCTAAGGCATACTAGATATTCAAGAGATGGGGTTCTGTTTGTTGTAAGGAGAACGATGACTTCTTTAGATAGCCAGTCACCCACAAGTCAGCTAGAATTTCACCAGAACCACTTAAGTCCTTCCTCATTTCTGTTGCACTTCATCAGCCAGAGGAAAGTCCCAAACTCAAAGTGTAGGTTCTCTCTCCTCATGCAGGCGTAACTGGTTCTCTACCTTTGCTGAATCCAAAGGTCCACTAGCCTACCTTGTGCCTGTAGTTCAAATCTTTAGCAACCAAATTAACATCAAATCAGTAACACAGGCCTCACAAAATAGGGTCCTTACGTGTGGGCAAGGGATGACCTTCTCAATTTACCTATAAAATACCACCTTCTCTCTTCAATTCTAAGATGCACCAATAGGTGGTACAGAACATGTATAATCACAGCTTTTGGGAGAGGGAAACCCAT
>NW_011406819.1:0-630 GCF_000754665.1 Bison bison bison | reverse complement strand
TGCAAAGAGTTGGACATGACTGAGTGACTGAACTGAACTGGGCGGGTCATGAAGCTGTGGTGGGAGTGGCTGACAGCCTGGGGACCCCAATCTGTGACTAAATGACAGCAGCTCTCACCGGGCTGGGCTCTCGCGTGTCACCGAGCAGAGGGGTGTTCCTATGGAGAAGATGGTCCTGAATCTGCACATGAACTCTGTGCTTCCCCATCATTCCTGCAAGTCCAGTCGCTCTTCCAAAGTGAGAAAAACAGAACACAGACCCAACAACTTAGTGAAAAATGGCCCTGAAAAGCACATCAGTGCTAGTTCTGGGACAAGACGGACAGCAGGCGAGCATGCCCCGAGACGGCGGTGGTTCCCGGGAAAAAAGCACAAGGCACAGCCCCAGGGAGGACAGGAATGTGCAGTGGGGAAGGGCCCGAGTCTAGATGTGAATGGGGCCTCCCCCTGCTTCTCATGGAAACAAGCAGTGGCTGTGGATATCCTTCAGGGGGTGAGGGAAAAAAAAAAGGACTCATTCAGAGGAGTCGTCAGTGGTGAAAATCAAAAGGTGGCTAATGGGGGAGCGGGGTAGAGGGGTAATGGTGGGTAGCATTACCCAAGGGATGGAGGGTAGCAAGGGCCCTGAAG
>NW_011406818.1:0-661 GCF_000754665.1 Bison bison bison | reverse complement strand
CCTGCCAATACAGGAGACGTGGGTTTGATTCCTGAGTTATAAAGATCCCCTGGAGAAGAAAATGGCAGCCCGCTCCAGTATTCGTGCCTGGGAAATACCATGGACAGAGGAGCCTTGAAGGCTACCATGCATAGGGTCACAAAAGAGTCAGATGTGACTTAATGACTCAACAACAACAGTATATATCATATAATGATCATGACATACAAGATAATGACACAATATAGTATGTATAATAAAACCATTGTACCTGCTGAAAGACAAGAAGTATCTCATACAAAAGTGCTGTAGCTGTATCTGTATATTCCAGGATAAGCTTCTGTAACTAGAATTTTAAATAGTAATCAATGCAGTATCATTGGCAGAGCCAGAAAATAATCATTTCTTCTGGTTCTCCTTAGGTATTTATAAAAAGAATTTATGATCAGTAGAAAGTATTAGTGTGGTTAATTTTCTTGTTCTGTTTGATTCAATCATTCTCAAAAAAGTTGCTCTCATAAAATGACTGCACATATAATAATGGCTAAGAAACGGGTCAGGAAAAGAAGATACAGCCTACAGGATAAACCCAAGGAGAAACATGCTGAGACACATATTAATCAAACTAACAAAAATTAAATCCAAGGAAAAATATTAAAAGCAGCAAGGGAAAAGCAAAAAG
>NW_011406817.1:0-620 GCF_000754665.1 Bison bison bison | reverse complement strand
TCTACAAAAACTCCCCCAGTTGGTAGCCTGTCTTTTCCTTTCCTTCTTTCTCTTTTTTGTTGTTTCTCTTTCTTCCTCCACTCCCTCCTTCTTTCCTTTTCTTTCTCTCCCTCCTGTTTTTCTCCGCTTTCTTCCCTCCATCTTTCGTTCTTTCAGTCCTTCCTATCATCAGAGGTTCCAGTTCTCCTTTGCTAGGAACAAAAGCATTCAATTCTTTCTTGCCTTTCAGACTCCAGCCATCCAACCCTGATTCTGGAATTTACTTACTTGAAGATAGGGGCCTTATGGCCTTTTAAAAAGAGTATCTATAATATTTTAATTTTCCTATCTAAGAAATGGAAAATAACTTCTAGAAGAAGGTAACAGATCTCCTATGCACGGAAAAACTTTAATGGATTCCTCCTGAAATTGTGTCACTACAAAATCAATTTGGAAGTAGCTTTCCTTTTCTAGGTGACATGCCTTCTTTGCAACTGAGTAAGAGAAGGCATTGCCCTCATGGAAATTGCCCTCAGGCTCTACCATCCACCCTCTGTTGTTGCTTAGTTGCTAAATTGGATGCCATTCTTTGGGACCCCATGGACTGTGACCCATGAGGTTCCACAGTCCATGGGGATTCT
>NW_011406816.1:0-720 GCF_000754665.1 Bison bison bison | reverse complement strand
CTTGGAAACACAAAGGCTACTGCTACTGCTGTTTCATCTCCAGGATACCAAACACCAAAGCTGTGTCGAGGGCTTGAGTCGGGAAGTCCTGAAGGATCAAAATATAATTTTGGAGCCTGCCTAGCATGCTGGGACCTAAGGGTTGGAGGGTGGAGGAGTGAGAAATATGATCTTACATAAACTAAAAATTGCAGACATATGGGGAAGAATATATGTAATATGATATGAATATCAAGGCACAGATAGTGGTGATCTTTTCACGGTAGAAATATAATATTCACTCTGCCATTCTTGCTTGTCTTATTATCCAGTTTTCAGTACTATATTTGAATGGTTTCTATAATACAACAATTTATGAAAGAAGGAAAGAAGAAAAGAAGTTCTATGCAATCAGAGCCTTCTTTTCTGGTTTCTCCAACTCCGAAAATACTCATTTATGGTAAGTTAGAGTCAAAAGTTTAAACAAAGAAGAGACTAGTTGGGGCTCCTCTTTTCCAAATTCTCCACAAATGACCTAATTCCTTATGTTTAATTATGTTGCAATGCAGTCATATCCGATATCTGTTTATTTCCTTTTGTTTGCTGAAACTAAGTCAGATGTCTTTCAATTTTAGCGTTCTATTACATACATCATTCTCTCATTTGACAATAAAAGGCCACTCAAAAAAGTCTTCAAAAACATGCAGACAAGCCCATGTAGGGTTAATCTCTGTTCTGTCT
>NW_011406815.1:0-920 GCF_000754665.1 Bison bison bison | reverse complement strand
GGCACAACACAACATACCATTAGTACTGGAAGGTTTTCATTCAAGGCCGTCTAATTTGATGAATGAAGCCCTCCATAACAGTCCTGTCCAATAGAATTTATTGCAATGATGGAAGATTTTATATCTTTGTTTTCAAATATAGCACGTGATTGTATGTGGCTACTGCATCATTGGAATGTGGCTGGTGCAACTGAGGAACTTGATGTTGAAATTCAAATTAATTTAAATTTAAATGTGAGCTCCCACATTGGAAAGTGAAGCTCTAGAGGTTCTCTGCTGAGCCTTCATGCAGTCTCACCTTGAATGGTTCAGGGCCAGGGTTCCCAAACCCTCCCAAGCCTGCCATTCCATCTTTGGGCAGCACCTGCTCTTTGGCAGTTCTTTCTTTCATGGAGAAGGGTTTCCCAATAACATCCACACCTTAGTTTTAGTTCTGTCACTTGGAGGCACAAGAATAAACCTAATTTCCCTGGCACTGTCAATCCTTCAAATGTCTGAAGTAAGTGAGAGTATGTACTAACCCATTTAACCATCTCTGAGAGGCATGCAGCACCCTCCAAGTCTGGGCTGGGGGCAAAGGGGATGTGAAAGTACCAAGCAGAAGCAAGACTATTCTAGCATCACCTGCTGGGAATCTTCCGTCCAGCACATGAGCTCCTTTCCATACAGGGGCTTGAGTTCTAGAGGGCAGCAGGGATCCATGTTATGGAAGACCCAGTCTTCTTCTCCCTGTCTGCTTGAAACAAAGGCTCAGGCATGGCCTAACTTCTGTCAATTAACTGCCCCACCCTCTACTCAGTTTGGAAGGAAAAAGACAAATGAAGGAGAGCGTAAGAGAAATTTCACGACAGAGTGGCAAACTCCAGTGTCAGCAGTGTCCCTGAGTTTTAGGAATCTGTCCATCAAACTATTTTCCTTGG
>NW_011406814.1:0-657 GCF_000754665.1 Bison bison bison | reverse complement strand
TGACCCCATGGACTGCAGCCTACCAGGCTCCTCCGTCCATGGGATTTTCCAGGCAAGAGTACTGGAGTGGGTTGCCATTGCCTTATGCTGCAGGGCATAGCAAAAAAAAAAAAAGCAAGAAAGGAGAGAGCACTGTGAAAGGAGAAAAGCTGTCTAGGCAAAGCCTCCTTCAAAAATTAAGGGAAAACAAATTTCACATGAAAATGATGCAGAGATTAGGTAGTGAGATCAGTTCCCATAGAAATCTATTATATACTAAAAAATAAAATAAGGAGCAGGATAATATCCTTATGGGTAATTTGTTTAAATGCTGGGAAGATACTCATAGAATAGACCAAGAGAATAAGCATCTACTCTAGACAGAGCTAAAAGACAGTAAGAAAATTATATATAAACAATAAAAGAATAATGTAAATCAGTGTTAGAAAACCTTAGAGGTTAAATAGCAGTTCAAGAGGGGCAGGGAACAGATTGAAAAGAAAATGAAGACTGAACCAGAACACAAAGTAAGTAAATACCAGAGATGATGAGAAAATCTCTTTAAGAGAAATATATAGTGAAAAGGAAGAAAAAAAATTTAAGTTGAAGTAGAAATAATGGAAAAGAAAAAAATTTTTTGAAATGAAGTGATAAATATTTAAGATGGGGTAAAAAATC
>NW_011406813.1:0-655 GCF_000754665.1 Bison bison bison | reverse complement strand
CTCTGTCAGATAGGGCACAGCTGGTTAAATAAAATGCTTTTCCTTGGTGTGACCAAGGTAATTCAGTGATTCTCATCTAGTGGCTCATCTGGTCTGGAAAGTCTAAGATGGCTTTGATCACAGACCCAGGCACATGGGTCTTCTCTGTCTCAATGTAGTATCAGAGTCCTTCTACAGTCTCTTCAACATTGTAGTCAGACTTCTTATATGACAGCTCAAGGCTCCAAGTGTGAGTGCTGTAACAGAAATGAAAGCTATTAGTCTTTTAAAATCTAGTCATATAAACTGACCCTGCATCAGTTTTGCTATTCTTGTAGTCAAAGCAATTGCAGAGTACAGGATTCAAGTTGAAGAGGTATAGACTCTTCCTTTAAAATGTGAGGAGTGTCAAAGGATATGTCATCTTTAATTTGCTACAATTACCAAGTGATTTTCAGGATAATGACATTCTCACTACTTGGCTACTTCTATGCCAGGCTGCTGTTCCTTTAAAGGTGCTTTTTAGAACTTAAATATAAATGGAAATGACTGTAAGTGTAATTAATGTGGCCATGTATTCCTGGATATCTTTAAAGATCTCATATACTTTTGCTTTCATTCCTAATGAAGTTACTATTTTTATAGTCTCCAAACGTGTTTTTTTTTTTTTTTTAAG
>NW_011406812.1:0-745 GCF_000754665.1 Bison bison bison | reverse complement strand
ATCTGTCCCAGCTCTGTCTCTTCCCAACAGCGGAACCTTGGGCAAGCTTCTGGCCCGCTCCGGACCCTGAGTGCCAGAGTTCGGTTCGACTCTGTGTCTCTGAACGCAGTGTTCCGGGTTCTTTGCGGTGATGCCAAGCCCCAAGGCCACACCTTAGCCCTCGCGCGCTCTCGCCTCCTCGCTCTTCCTTTACCTTCCCTTCTCCCCTTCCTTTTGCCCCTTCTTCCCGAGCCTGGTTTTGCCTTTGAGACAAGTGCTGCTCCTTGTTTCCTCTTTCCTGGTTCCTTACTCCAGGCACCTCAGCTCCTTCCTCTCCCAGACTTTCTGCTTGTCCCTCGGTGCTTTCCGTATCCTGAAAGTGCTCTCTGTCATCCTTCCAGAGCCTGTTGTCAGTCCGTTTGAGCTCCAGTGCTCAAGTCACTTTTAGGCCCCACCCCAAAATTTGATCTATCACAATACATCTTTGAGTTATTGCAGCCCGAGCGTTTTGACACGATACATTATGGTAATCCATGGCACATAGAGACGTGAACACTCCCGACTTTGACAAAATGCGGTGTGAAGTCTTTGAAGGCACCATTACAATTTATCTTGTCATTCACGAGGAGACCCAGTTCAGCATTAATGTAGATGAACACAGTGTGGCTTTTGTTTCGTTTAATTGCTTGTGACCTTTTTAATTGCTAATTTAACAAAATACCAAAGGGTTATATTTCAATTAAATTAACAGTTTGGGGAGTGGTTT
>NW_011406811.1:0-645 GCF_000754665.1 Bison bison bison | reverse complement strand
CTCCGGGAGTTGGTGATGGACAGGGAGGCCTGGAGTGCTGTGGTTCATGGGGTCGCAAAGAGTTGGACATGCCTGAGTGACTGAACTGAACTGAATTAGTAATACTAAATACAAATTCTACTACTAAATTTGCTACTGATATTATCTCTTAAATTATCTCTTCCATTTGCTGTCCCTAAATCTAAAACAGCCTAGAGCATTTATACCACTTTTAAAAAATGCAAATTTCACCTGAAAGTCTGATACAATTAAAATGCAAGGTTTTACTTTTACCATTATGTTAAAACTTTTACTTGAAAAGAGACAATTTTAAACTGACAACAAAGGCATCATTACTTATAATCCATCTTCCTAGGCAAGACAGCATTAATTCACAAGGAAAAACTAAGGCATTAATTCTCAAATACAGAGCCTTTCTGTGTAGAAGACCAAGGCCAATATCCACTACAGAAGATACAGTGTATTAAAAAGACTGAGCCAAATTTTACTCCTTTAAACTTTAACTTTAACTTTTAAACTCCTTTAACTTTTCAAGCTGTGGTAAAAGCTGCTTAAGGTTGTTTTTTTTTTTTTTAAAAAAACTGATATAAAGTTGATTTACAATACTGAATAACTTCCAAGTATAAGGCAAAGTGATTCAGTTAT
>NW_011406810.1:0-604 GCF_000754665.1 Bison bison bison | reverse complement strand
TCGACGTTTAAATGCTCTTTTGCTGAATTTGTGGGGGAGAGAGTGTTCTCCCCGTCCTACTCCTCCGCCATCTTGGCTCCTCCCTCCACATCTCTTATGTAAGCCTGGACATTTTCTTCAGTCATCAGGACTGTAAGTTTAGCTCTCAGCTGCAGGTCTCTCTCTAGATATCCTGTAGACAGATTAAGTCCATCAAGTTCACCACATAACTCAGTCTTCCCAATAAACTTGAACTTCTCTTGCCTGTTTTACAATGGATCATGTCAAACAGAGCCATAAATATTATTGTTAATTTTTTCCTCTGCTTAATTTACCATATCTAATCAGTCACTGAGCCTTAATATTTTCTTAATATTAAGAAATTATTTAATATTTTCCTTAATATTTTCTTTAATATTCCTTCCTTAATATTTTCCCCATTCCTAGTGTAAACACCTTGGTTCTGATCTGCAATATCTCTTAAGAGATAACATTCAGTTATAATAAGCACAGGTGACCTTCAAACCCATACTATTGTCCTTAAAGCACCTAAGCTTTTTTATAACTCCTCTGTGCTAGAAAACATAAACGTAGCATATCATTGGTGTCAAAATATCAAATCTAA
>NW_011406809.1:0-748 GCF_000754665.1 Bison bison bison | reverse complement strand
GACCAGGAGTTCCGTAAACGTCTGGCAGTTGTGACAATTGCTGTCATATCCTGAACATAACATAACCCGTAACAGCGTGGGTGTTGCCAGTATTTCAGATGTTCTATCTACAACTGAGTTTCATCTCTATAAGAGTCAAATTCATAGAGTCAGAAAGTACATTGGTAGATGCCAGGGCCTGGGGCAGTGGGGTGGGGAGTCAGTGTTTAATGGGGACAGAGTCTCAGTTTAGGAAGGTGGAAGATTCAGGAAATGGATGATGGTGAGAGCTGCACAACAATATGAATGTACTTTAGTCTCCTGAACTGTACAGTTAAATATGGTTAAAATTGTACGTTTTATATTGTGTGACTTTTACCAAATGCAACATTTTTTTAAAAAGAAAGAATTCATTTACTGAAAACACTAACTAGTTCCTTTATCTTAAAATCTTCACTTATCTGGGTAACAACTTAAAGAATCTGTTGGAAAATCTAGAAGATGATGGCAGGGAGTGTTCCCACGTGGGTCAGCTCTGGGCTCAGTCTCTTTCATGCCATCCTTAGTGTCTGCATCTAGTGATTTCTGCAGCCAGAAAACGGTGTTTGAAGAGGGAGCTGACATGGACATACGCAGCAGTTCAGACACCACATCTGAAGGAAGTATAACCTCTAGGGCGCTGACGTCCATTTCTGGGACCAGCTCCATGTTCCCCACCATCTCTGTGCTTGTGTTGGTGTTCAAGACCCACGTCAAACAGGCTCATCAT
>NW_011406808.1:0-922 GCF_000754665.1 Bison bison bison | reverse complement strand
GAAGTGATGCCAGGTGGCTTTAGCTTGGGCTCCATGGGCCCCCCTAAGCACTCCCTTAGCAGGATGTGCAGGTCAGGAAAAGGCACGTGGGGCATAAATCCGCTCTGCCTCTGCCGAATCACCCTTGAGGTCTGCTCCTTGGGAGCAGGTGGTCTGAACAGGATGCCCTGGACCAATGCCATCTTGGGTTCTGTGAGTGGGGTCGGGGGGAGCAAAGCAAGAGGGAGAGAAGGGAAATGCAGAGAGAACAGACACCATTTTCTCTGTCCTTGGGCACCGTCTGAGGTTCTGGGCATGGGGCTGGGATTCCTATCCCGGGAAAGTCACACGAGCATATGGAAGACTGTGAGCACGGAAAGGACCCTGAAGCAGCCTTCCTCCCATCTGACAGTTTCAAGTCGAGGGAGTCGAAGCTCAGGAGGACACAGCGGCCAGCTCCAGGCCGCAGAGCTAGAGGAGGGCAGAGCTGGGTGTGGCCCTGGTGCCCTCCCTCGGTCCAGACTGTCAATCATGCTTCTAGTCCCTCAGAAGAGTGAAGATGAAGGATGAGAGGCCCTGAGAGGTGGCCCGTAATCAAGGAATAGGTGGATTTTGCACATCTGCTAAGTCTCTACCCTTCAGGCAGGCCCTGTGGGCACTCTGAGGAAAAGACTAGGAGGGACCTGCCCTTACTCGCTCCCTGAGGAGGTGACGCTCACCCACATGAAACCCTCCAACAGAAACGTCAGGCGGTACCTGGATCATGTGGACCATGTGAAAATGTGAGAAAATGGCATCATCAGAGTTTTAGGGTGAGCCCTACAGAACTACGTCATACATGGGGACCCCAAATTACCAGCACACACAAAAACACTCCCCAGCCTTCCTTTTCCCTTGGACATACCCAACAGACAGGGACCTGTAAACATATAACCATGAACGC
>NW_011406807.1:0-722 GCF_000754665.1 Bison bison bison | reverse complement strand
CAAGCCTCCCTGTCCACCACCAATGCCCGGAGTTTACTTAAACTCCTGTCCATTGAGTCAGTGATGCCATTTCAAGATTTGAATACCTGTCAGATCTTCTGACTACAACCTTTTCATTTCCCAGATTGAATCTTTTTAAAATTTTACTGTAGATCTCTATCCAAAGTAGCTTTTCTTTCTGACTAGTTTTAGATATTTTTGTTTTAGGAAATTATATTTGTTTATTTATATATTTAGGAAAATATATTTGTTAAAGGAAATTATAGTCCTTTATGTTTTATTTCATGATGAATTTGAGGTCAATTATGAATTACTTGACTGTTTTTTAAATTTGTTTTTAGTACTAACTTCAGTAGTGCATAAACTATAAAATCTACAATAATATATAAAAAGGCTACAGGCTCAAAGATCATTGAGTAACTGCACAATAAATCTTAGTGCAATTTAAAACAGTGTTTGAATTAAACAATGAACAAAAAATACTACAATGGAAAAGACAGTAAAGTTTTTCACATAGACAAAGTGCCATATGTATATATATGTATATGTGTGTTTGTGTGTATATATATACATATATATAAATCCTTAAAGCATTGTGAAACATAACATGTGGGAAAACAAAATTAGGATTTAATACAAATATCACTTTAAAAATTTGAGAAATTATTCTCAATTATCCTATCATTTAATTTTAGTAAATCAACAATAAATATATGCATATG
>NW_011406806.1:0-636 GCF_000754665.1 Bison bison bison | reverse complement strand
TTTTGAAGAGTGGCAGTGAATATTAGATATGGACACAAGAAAAAAAGGCATTTCATATAAATAGCTGTCTTATGTGTACAGCCTTAACATTCAAAAATATATCCTCTGCAAAAGAAAAAGCAAGTAAAAGGAAAAAGAGAGGGAAAACAGTTTAATAGTATGGTGTTTATTTCTGCTATCGAATGGGAATGTGTCAGGGCATAGATACTGAAATCAGGTCAATTCCTCCTTAATTTGATCTCTTCTATTTCTGTGTGAATCCACTATAAAATTATAGTTTCTATATTTAATTTCTCGGTTCAGTTCAGTCTCTCAGTTGTGTCCGACTATTTGAGACCCCATGGACTACAGCATGCTAGGCCTCCCTGTCCATCACCAACTCCTGGAGCTTCTCAAACTCATGTTCATTGAGTCGTTGATGCCATCTCATCTGCTGTTCCCTTTCTCCTCCTGCCTTCAATCTTTCCCAACATCAGAGTGTGTTCAAAGAAATCAGCTCTTCATATCAGGTGTTCAAAGTATGAATATTCATTGGAAGGACTGATTTCCTTTATGATGGACTGGTTGGATCTCCTTGCAGTCCAAAGGACTCTCAAGAGTCTTCTCCAACACCACAGTTCAAAAGCATCAATTCTT
>NW_011406805.1:0-641 GCF_000754665.1 Bison bison bison | reverse complement strand
CTCCCTCCCCAACCTATCCCTCTGGGTTGTCCCAGAGCACTGGCTTTGGGTGCCCTGATTCATGCATTAAAGTTGCACTGGTCATCTATTTTACATATGGCAATATACATGTTTCAATGTTATTCTCTCAAACCATTCCACCCTTATCTTCTCCCACTGAGTCCCAAAGTCTGTTCTTTTCATCTGTGTCTCATTTGCTGCCCTGCATGTAGGATTGCTGTCTTTCTCTTTATGACTTTCTCTGCTCTGTGGCTCTAGGTTCATACACATCATTAGGACTGATTCAAATATATTCCTTTTTATAGCTGAGTAATATTCCTTTGTGTATATGTACAACAACTTCCTTATCCATTCATCTGCTGATGGACATCTAGATTGCTTTCATGTCCTAGCTATTGTAAATAGCTTAGCACCACATATTGAAGAGGCTGTTTTTTTCCCATTGTATATTATAGCCCCCTTTGTCAAAGATAAGTTGCCCACAGCTGCATGAGTTTATCTCTGGGCTTTCTATCTTGTTTCACTGATCTATATTTCTGCTTTTGTGTCTATATCATACTGTCTTGATGACTGTAGCTTTGTTGTATAGTTGGAAGTCAGGAAGGTTGATTTCTCCAGCTCTGTTTTTCTTTCTCAAGATT
>NW_011406804.1:0-618 GCF_000754665.1 Bison bison bison | reverse complement strand
ATGTTGAAGCTGAAACTCCAATACTTTGGCTACCTGATGCGAAGAGCTGACTCATTTGAAAAGACCCTGATGCTGGGAAATATTGAGGGTAGGAGGAGTAGGGGATAACGGAGGATTAGATGGTTGAATGACATCACCGATTCAATGGACATGAGTTTAGGTAAACTCCGGGAGTTGGTGATGGACAGGGAGGCCTGGCATGCTATGGTTCATGGGGTCGCAAAGAGTAAGACACGACTGAGCGACTGAACTGAACTGAACTGAATATGATTTGAGAAAATCTCAGTACTTTATATAAGTTAAATTCTTTTAACAACTCTAGATAAAGATGAATAAAGTGGTGCTTACAGAGCCTAAATAACTGAAGTCTTCAAACCAGCAAAAAAACCTAACTCACGGCTGATGCTTAAAACACATCTGAGCCTTAATAATTGTAGATGGCAATTAATGTGCTTATATTAGCAAGAACAAGTGCTAGGTTCTACCTTAAATTATCATTTTTAAGTCTTTGAAACTGCAGCTGCTTTATTTGTAAGTAAAGCAAATCCAGATCAGGTTTGGAGACACTGAGCACACTAATTTGCTTCTGATTTTAAAGCCACAATTGCAAACATATGT
>NW_011406803.1:0-661 GCF_000754665.1 Bison bison bison | reverse complement strand
GGAGCCTGGTGGGCTGCCGTCTATGGGGTCTCACAGAGTTTGACACGACTGAAGTGACTTAGCAGCAGCAGCAGTATGTATCTTAACGAGACATAAATATTTTCAACTATATGGAAATATCTCCTAGAAGTTTTCCGTTTTATCAATGAGAAAAGGTAACTAAGGCCAATACTTTAAAAGATTTAAAATTTAACTAAGTAGAAAAGGCTTGGAATTCTTAGAACACATATCTATTCCTGTACTTTTCTTATGAAAAATGAAGTAACAAGAAATGAAATAAATCCATTAGAATATCTTATTTCATATAACTCAGTGGTGCTTTGAAAAAGACTTTAATGCTGTATCTTTTGACATAGAAGTAAGAAAGTAATTTTTTTTCTTGAAATCCAGTAGGATAATGACATTAGTACAATAGTTATATCCTCACATTTTGTTGCTCTTTAAATTGCAAAATCTTAATTATTTCTACAAGAGGTCACAGATATGTTTATATTAAGTTGGCTATTATAGAGACAGGAGTTTAATTAGTTCATCTTAAGAATCAGTCAAACCATTCATTCCATGAATGGGTAATTAACTAATCCTATTAAGACAGAGAGACCATGCCTAAAATTGCCTGGGTGGAATCATAATTTCAGGAAGGTGAGATAGCTTCCCATTA
>NW_011406802.1:0-725 GCF_000754665.1 Bison bison bison | reverse complement strand
AAAACATCAATAGGATTTCTTTGTGAAATAAACAAGCTATGCATACTGAAAAAGCAACTGTCAAGACTAATTAGGAGACCTCTGAAAGGAAGAGTTGAAATGAGTGGAAATTAGTCTAGCAAGAAATCTAAAACTAGCTAGCCAGAAAAATAAGTTTACTGTTTTTTTGAACGAACAAGTGCTTTATTTGCCCACAGTCCAGCTGGGCTTTGCAAAGGGCATGAGGGGCTCTTCCAAACCAGGTGCAACTTTTCCTTGAAAAGTCTTCCCTGTAAAACTACAATAACTCAAACAGTGCGACAAGATACATAGACTGGCAGACCAAACAGAGTAAAACATCAGTAGAGTAGGAATCGGAATTTGGTAGATAAAGGGGCATTTGTGATCAGGAGAGAAAAGATGGAGTTTTCAATAAATAGCATTAAAACAAGATAATAATGAATCTACATCTCTCACCTCATCTCTCTCACCCAAAACAGTCCAGATAAATGAAAGATTTTAATATTTTAAAAATTTAATATTAAAAATAGTTTAAAAGTTTTAATAATAAAAACAATTTTAATACTAGAAAATAACATGGTAGATTTTTCCCCCTTATCATCTCTTGAGGGCTTCCTATGTAGCTCAGTTGGTAAAGCATATGCCCAGAGCGTGGGAGACCTGGGTTCAATTCCTAGTTAGGGAAGTCCCCCTGGAGAAGGAGATGGCAGCCCACTCCAGTACTC
>NW_011406801.1:0-610 GCF_000754665.1 Bison bison bison | reverse complement strand
CTGCAGCATGCCAGGCTTCCCTGTCCTTCACTATGTCCCAGAGTTTGCTCAGATTCATGTACATTGAGTAGTGATACCATCCAACCATCTCAGGGATTCTCAATACATGTTTAAGACCATAAGCAACTAGGTTTGGAAACCATTAAGGGGCCAAATATGACCCCTTATTATGAATTTCAGGTCACACCATAAGTTTCCTGAGCAGCTGTCCCATATTTAAAGCATCTCAGGCCTAAGGCAATAATAAATGATATGGAAATGCAACTACATTTCAGACAGAATTGTTGGACAGGAAGGCCATCCCCAAAGAGATTGAAAAGCCTAAGTCTTGGGGGTCACACAGGGCTGGCATGGTGACTCTGACTGCTACCTGACATTAGCCTAACCCCAAACCATTCAGTCTCCGTGCCTCCGTTTCTTCATTTTTGAAACATGTCTGTAAGGTTTATAAGTAAAACGCTTACACTATGCAGCCATCTCTTTGGGTAGGGTGGGAACTTTAAAGAAACCAACATCCATTTTTTTTTTTTTTCTAAATATGATTTATGTAATCAAGACTTTCTTAAACAAAGACACATCTTAGGAATATGATCTGTACAAACTTACAGTA
>NW_011406800.1:0-728 GCF_000754665.1 Bison bison bison | reverse complement strand
GTCTCCTGCATTGGCAGGTGGATTCTTTACCATGGAGATTAGTACTTGATAAATGTCAAGCAGTAAAACCACATGTTATTCATGGGCTCCTTTACATGTATAAGATACTGCTAGAGAATTTAAGTATCTGTTTTCTAATATCTTTGACAATATTGGCCATATCTTTTTCTGCTTAAACTTTCCCTATCATTTATCTTGTTTAAACTTTTTTTTTTTATCTGTACATCAGTTGTTTTCTTTTTTATGCTTAATTAAAAAATTTCCATAAATAAAAATATGTTGAGTAACCTCCTTAAACTAATGAATGCTTTAAACTTTCTGCCAAAGGTGTTTTTTTAAATTGATATGAAATTTATATATGGTGAAAATGCCTAGATTAGATCTAGGCATTAACTATATACTCTTAACTGTATAATCCAAACAGTTCTGATAAACGATAATCTCTTCTCTGATTTCTATCACCATAGATTACTTCTGTCTGTTCTTTAACTTCATTTAAAAGGAATATTATGCCTAGTCTCTTTTGTCTACCATCACGAGTTTGAGATACATTCATATTAAGTGCTCAGTAATTTGCTTTTTATGCCAGCGGTGTCCCATTGTGTTTGCTGAAGTTGTTATACCATTTGTATTCTCACCAACAGTATCAGAGTTCCATGTACAACATATCTCATTGTGGTTTTAACGTGCATTTCCCTAGTGACAGATTACTTACCTTTCCATGTGCT
>NW_011406799.1:0-608 GCF_000754665.1 Bison bison bison | reverse complement strand
CCATGGACCGCAGCCTACCAGGCTCCTCCGTCCATGGGATTTTCCAGTAAATAGAATCTCATAAAAATCTCAGGTGCTTTTTTTTTTTTTTTGGCAGAAATTCACAAGCTAATCTTAAAATGCATATAAAATATAAGACAGCCAGAATAGACAAAATTTTTTTTTAAAAAAAGGACTTCTCTTGTGATCCAATGAAGAATCTGCCTACCAAAGCAGGGAAAGAGGCTCAAGCCCTAGTTTGGTAAGATCCTACATCCTGCAGAACAACTAAGCAGATGCACCACAACTATTGAGCCCATGCACCTAGAGCAACAGGAGAAGCCACCGCAATGAGAAGCCTGTGCAACGCAACTAGAGAAGAGCTCGTGCTCACAGCAACTAGAGAAAACTCATGTGCAGCAATAAGACAAAGCACAACCCAAAATACGTTAACCAGTTAAATTAATAAAGCTTTTAAAATAAAAATAACGTATAAAAAAAGAGGGGTGCTTCCCTGGTGGTCAGTGGTTAAGAGTCCACCCTGCAATGTAGGCAACACGGGTTTGATCCCTGCTCCGGGAAGATCCCACACACGGAGAAGCAACTAAGCCCATGCACCACAACTACTG
>NW_011406798.1:0-648 GCF_000754665.1 Bison bison bison | reverse complement strand
ACCAGTCCCTTTCTCTCCCACATCTCTAACTTCGTTTTTCTTTTACTTGAATTCTCTTTAATATACGTGGTACTCAAGTCCCTCCCTACAAGAACAATGAAGAAAACCACCATCTCTTGATCTCTGTATCCACCTCCGCTCACCCCAGACACGGCCTCACATTCTGACAGTGACCTCTACACGTGAAAGCTGAAGAGCCCCTTACGTTCTTCCTTTAGTGATCTCTCAGTTCGGTGGCATCAGGCACCTTTTTTGTTTTTGAAATTCTTTCTGTGTTTGAGTCCTGGGATATCACCGTCTTCCCACTTCTTTGCCAGGCTTCTACAAGCTCCTTTTCTCCCTTCTATCTTTTAAGTGTGGTTTTCACCCTTGGCCATCTGGTTTCCTCTCTCTGCACATTTGTTCTGGGCAATCTCATCCATGCTGAGGCACCCACATTTATTTCCTGATGATTCTCTAAGTGACGCTGTTGCTCACATTGCATGCTTGTAACTCAGAGTGCTCTGTTGGGCTTCAGACTTGTGTATATGGCATGCTCTACGTGTGTCCACTTGGAGAGACATTCCTTGATCCTGTGGGCCCTCAAACTCAGAACATCCAAAGGCAGTTTTCATTTTGCCCTCCAATGCCATCATCCTTGGTAAAAGT
>NW_011406797.1:0-588 GCF_000754665.1 Bison bison bison | reverse complement strand
TAACAAATACTGAAATTTAACCATACCTGTAACAAATGACCTTAATAGACATATAAGATTTGAAATGAGCAGCAGAATATACATCTCAAGTGCACACAGAACATTATCTAGGATAGATCATATGATATGAAAAGAAATGAAAGCAAAAACACATCTCAATAAATACTGAAATCATGACAACTGTCTTTTTGGATAGCAATGGTGTGAAACTAGAAATCCACAAGAGGAAAGCTGGAAAATCTACACATACATGGAAAACAAACAAGACACTCCTACTAAACAACCAGTGAGTCAGAGGGGAAAAAAATTATCTCACAACAAATGAAAATGGAAATATAACCTATCATGGGATGCAGGTAAAGCAGTTCTAAGAGGACAGACTATAGCAAATAAGTTCATATATTAATTAAATCTCAAAAAAAACACAAAAACAAAACCAAAAAAAACCCTGACTTTATACCTCAAAGATCTAGAAAAAGTTATCAGGAGGAAGGAAGGAAATAGTCAAGATCAAAGTGGAAATACATGAAATAGAGACCAGAGGGGGGAAAAATAGAATTAACAAAATTAGAGCTGACTCTTTGATAG
>NW_011406796.1:0-684 GCF_000754665.1 Bison bison bison | reverse complement strand
TGTGGCCACAGTCAAGGCTCAGGGGTTCTGTCAGAAGCTCCAGGCAAATGGGGCAGGTCACCTCCCCCTGTAGGTTCACCACAATTCCTGAAGCCATGAGAGCTGCTCAACTGCTCCAACTTTTCCTGACTTCTGAGGATTCTCTTTCTCAGAGATCCCTGAGTGTTGGAAGGTTTAAAAGGGGACCGAGTTACAAAGATAGAAATGCAAGATATTAGTTGTGAATAAATCAAGTACAGTCCAAGACCAGATTATTGAGGAACAAAAGTGAACCATGAAGATACAAGATAAGAAGCTTGGTGACCTGGCAAAAGGACATTTCATAATACTTTTAAATTATTTATTTATTTTTTTAATTGAAAGGGAATTTGCTGTATGACTCAGGGAACTCAAACCAGGACTCTATACCGACCAGAGGGATGGGATGGGGAGGGAGGTCGGAGGGAGGTTCAAGAGGGAAGGGACATATGTATATCTATAGCTGATTTAAGTTGATATTTGCTAGAAACCAGAGATCCATCTAGTCAAGGCTATGGTTTTTTCAGTGGTCCTGTATGGATGTGAGAGTTGGACTGTGAAGAAAGCTGAGTGCTGAAAAATTGATGCTTTTGAACAGTGGTGTTGGAGAAGACTCTTGAGAGTCCCTTGGACTGCAAGAAGATACAACCAGTCCATTCTGAAGGA
>NW_011406795.1:0-750 GCF_000754665.1 Bison bison bison | reverse complement strand
TGTGTGATACGTGGTTTATTATCGTCATGGAGAAAAATTGGGCCCATTCTGTTGACCAGTGCTGGCTGCAGGCATTGCAGTTTTCAGTACATCTCATCAATTTACTGAGCATACTTCTCAGATGTAATGGTTTTGCTGGGATGCAGAAAGCTGTGGTGGATCACCAGACAGTGACCATGTCCTTTTATTGGTGCAAGTTTGGCTTTGGGAAGTGTTTTGGAGATTCTTCTCAGTCCAACCACTGAGCTGGTCATTGCTGATTGGTGTATAAAATCTACTTTTCATCACACATCACAATCTGAGAAATGGTTTGTTATTGTTGCATAGAATAAGAGAAGATACCACTTAAAAATGATGATCTTTTTGATTTGCAGTCAGCTCATGAGGCACCCACTTATCAAGCTTTTACACCTAATTTGCTTCACATGCCAAATGACCATAGAATGGTCAACACTGAGTTCTTCAGCAGCTTCTCATGTAGTTATAAGAGGATCAGCTTCGATGACGGCTCTTAGTCATCGAAGTGACGGCACTGTCAGCTTCTGATGGCTGATCACTGCACTCCTAATCTTCAAGTCTCTCGTCTCCTTTGCAAAACTTCTTGAGCCACCACTGCACTGTATGTTCGTTAGCAGTTCCTGGGCAAAATGTATTGTTGACGCTGCAAGTTGTCTCCGCTGCTTTACAATCTTGAACTTGAAGAAGAAAATTGCTCAAATTTGCTTTTGGTCTAAAATCATTTCCCTAGTC
>NW_011406794.1:0-684 GCF_000754665.1 Bison bison bison | reverse complement strand
GTGGCGCCAGTGGTAAAGAAATCCACCTGCTAGTTCAGGAGACCCAGGAGATGGAGTTTCAATCCCTGGGTCAGAAAGATCCTCTGGAGTAGGAAGTGGCAACCCATTCCAGTATTCTTGCCAGAAAATTCCAAGGACAGAGGAACCTGGCAGGCTACAGTCTATGGGGTTGCAAAGAGTCGGACACGACAGAGTGCATGCATGCACACACACACACACACACACCCACACCCACAGGAATTGGTAACAGACATGTTTCATAGTTGATGGAGCAACAGATGGTCCCCTGCTTTGTTGCTTGTTAAAGATGAGGAACTGGGAAGATGGTTGCTGTCTGGTTTCAGGGAAGTATTAATAGGTTCAAAGATTGAGTGATGCCATACTTGTGCTGGCTCTTTCCAGAGAAGGGGAACTTCCTTAGGTATCTACTGATCAGTCTCAAGCCCATCCATTGCAAAAACTAAGACTAAGATGAGTCCTGGGTGGGCTAAAGGGTCTCTTCTCTCTGTCCACCAGTAGTTACTGGGAGTGTTGAAAGAAGAAATTTGGACAACATTATGAGAGGAAGCCACTGAATAGTACAGGGGTGACTGAGCAGCTTCACTTTCACTTTTCACTGTCATACATTGGAGAAGGAAGTGGCAACCCACTCCAGTGTTCTTGCCTGGAGAATCCCAGGGACGG
>NW_011406793.1:0-836 GCF_000754665.1 Bison bison bison | reverse complement strand
GGCATGTCCAGGCGTTGGAGCCCCCATCTTGCCCACCTTCCCTGGGCTCCCATCCACCACCTGGCCCTGCTCACCATGACCTCCTTGGACGGGGCCTCCTCCGCGCTCAGAGTCCGCTCCAGCACCTGCTCCGGCCACTTGCTGAAAGCCACGGAGTGCTTCGGTGTGTAGCTGGACAGGCCTGCAGGCCGAATGGGCGCACGTGTGGCTGCAGTCCCACGGCCTGGGCTGCCCCACCCCGTCCTGCCTGCCCGCCCCGACGAGCACTCACCAGAGCTGCCATCTGGCAGCCGTGGGCTCTCGGGCCCCACGCTGCTCACAAACGTGGCCCGGGGCAGGAAGAGCGCGAGGGGCTTCTCCGCTGCACCATCAGGGCCGTAAGCCTCCGCATCCTCCTCTGCGTCCCCCTCCTCCTCCTCCTCTGCCTCCGCCTCCTGCAGGGAGCTCTCGGGGGGGTACTCAAATGTGGTCTGCAGGCTCTTGTCGTTGAAGGAGATCTTCATCTGGGGGCAGGCGGCACATCAGCAAAGGCCCCACTGCGGGCCTTGGGGGTCCTCCAGCTGGACGGAGCTGGGTGCAGGGCCCCCCAGGGTGCAGTGGGGACGTCAGACCAGAGCAGGAGCCCAGCACTCCATTGGCCCCGCGGTAGGGGCTGCCCTTCATCAGAGAAGACCCTCCACCTGGACCCTCAGACAGATGTCCGCCTGCAGCCTGGGCCCTGGCCGCCCCCTCCCACCCCACGGTCCCCTCACTCCTAGTGACCATCGCTCCCAAGGCCCAGACCCCAGCCAGCACCAGGAACCCTAAGCCAGGGGGTCTCCAGATGCCTCCAAGGT
>NW_011406792.1:0-656 GCF_000754665.1 Bison bison bison | reverse complement strand
TTAGTTATTTCCTGTACTGTATAGACTCAGGTTAGAGTGTCATCCACAGGACAATGAATTCAATATTTTAAAAAAAAGTTTTTTTAAAAAAAAAAAGTTTTCCTAACCAATCATTTTCTTCATAAATTTGAACTTCTTATTAACACTGTTCATTCTTCTCTTTCTATGAAGTTCTCTTGTCATTCTGGTCATTGCCCTATGGATGCCTCAGTTTATCAGTACTTCCCTCAAATATGGGTCCAATGACTGAACACAGTATTCCAGATATGATTTTATCTGAGGAGATTGAAATATATGATTCTTACTTCCTTGGCACAGTCAATATAGCCAATAATTGTTATCATCAAAAATTACAAATATAAACCCTAAATGTCAGACATCGAGGTGTTTCCAAGTATTTGAACTGTATGTTTGAAATTACAGAGACCATCATAAAAAGATTTTTTTTTTCACTTTCTATTTAAATGTGTTGGCACTGACAGACTATGTCACATTTAGACAGTGCTATAGAATGCTGAGTATATTGGTCTTTGTCTGTATCCTGAGGAAACATGTCACCAAATTTCCCACAAAAATTATTTTATATTAGAGACCACGTCATGAATATCATCATCAAAATTGGAACTAATTGGCACTTTTCTCAGTTGAAACCTCAG
>NW_011406791.1:0-630 GCF_000754665.1 Bison bison bison | reverse complement strand
TCTAGGGGATCTTTCTGACCCCAGGGATCAAACCTACATCTCTTATGTCTCCTGCATTGGCTGGGGGGGTCTTTACCACTAGCACCACCTGTGAAGCCCTAAATAGAATGTAGTACACTCAAAAAATTTCTAGACTAGGAATTCAGGGTAAATGACAATTTATATGTTTTTACCACAAACCAGCTTTACAACTTTGACCACTCTAAAACCAGTTTCCATTATTGTCAAGTTGAATCTCTCAGCCCTAAAATCTGGGATCATGTTCTTAGAGCATGAATTTGATCTAGTGGCTAAGACATTCACCTTAGAAGAATATGAACACATTTTCTTTCTAATAGTCAGTCATGCCTCATCACCTGCTCGATTGAGCAGCTGTGGGCACAGATGCCGTGTCAGCCAGGCTCTGAGTCCTTACCTAGAAAATGATGGAATTTCCGAGTTTCCCAAAATCTTTTGGCTTTCATGTTCTAAGGACAGTTACATGATTTCTTGGTGGCCACTTGGGCCACAGAAGTGACTTTCTTTGGGGCTTCTCAGGTGGCACTAACGGTAAGGAACCCACCTGCCAATGCAGGAGAACTAAGTGTCTTGGGTTTGATCCTTGGGTTGGGAAGATTCCCGGGAGGAGGG
>NW_011406790.1:0-631 GCF_000754665.1 Bison bison bison | reverse complement strand
GTCCCTGGGATTCTCCAGGCAAGAACACTGGAGTGGGTTGCCATTTCCTTCTCCAATGCATGAAACTGAAAAGTGAAAGTGAAGCCGCTTAGTTGTGTCTGACTTGCAGCGACCCCATGGACTGCAGCCTACTAGGCTCCTCCGCCCATGGGATTTTCCAGGCAAGAATACTGGAGAGGGTTGCCATTGCCTTCTTCTAGGGGTTGTCAAATAACACATGAAAATACAGTAATCACGAATTATTACCTTCAGGACTAGTTACTTAGTGCTGATCCTCTTTAACAAGAGCTATATGATAGGGTCTACTCATTTTCAGAAATATAAAAATACATTTTAATTGCTGAAATGAGTAGTGTTTAAGATAGGTTATTGTTAGAAGTGACATACCCACTTAATCTTGCACAAAGGAGTTTTAGAAGGCAACAAAGAGCTGGAGGTCTAGAGCTCATTTGGTCTCATGTATTGGGTTGGTCAAAAATTTCGTTTGGGTTTTTCTGTAAGATTGTATGGAAAAACCTGAATGAACTTTTTAGCCAACCCAATAGTTCTGTTTCTCAGTTTTCTGCTCCATAATCCACTGCAGAGCTCTCTAGCTCTATCATTGCTACTTCATTACATCTTCCTCAGAATG
>NW_011406789.1:0-606 GCF_000754665.1 Bison bison bison | reverse complement strand
ATGCAGATGATACCACTCTAATGGCAACAGAGAAGAGGAACTAAAGAGCCTCTTGACGAAAGTGAAGGAGGAGAGTGAAAGAGCCGGCTTAAAACTAAATATTATAAAAACTAAGACCATGGCATCCAGTCCCCATTACTTCATAGCAAATAGAATGGTAAAAGGTGGAAATAGTGACATATTTCCTCTTCTTGGGGTCTAAAATCACTGTGGATGGTGACTGCAGCCATGAAATCAGAAGATGATTGTTTCTTGATAGGAAAGCAAGATAGTGTGTTGAAAAGCAGAGACTACTCTGCCAACAAAGGTCTGTATAGTCAATGCTATGGTCTTCCCAGTGGTCATGTATAGTTGTGAGAGCTGGACAACAAAGAAGGCAAAATGCCGAAGAATTAATGCCTTTGAACTCTGGTGCTGAAGACTCCTGAGAGTCCTTTGAACAGCAAGGAGATCAAACCAGTCAATCTTAGGGAAATCAACCCTGAATACTCATTGGAAGGATTAATGCTGAAGCTGAAGCTCCAGTATTTTGGTCACTAGATGCGAACAGCTGACTCATTGGAAAAGTCCCTGATGCCAGAAAAAATTGAGGGCAGAAGGAGAAGA
>NW_011406788.1:0-603 GCF_000754665.1 Bison bison bison | reverse complement strand
TATCTATCTATCTATCTATCTATCTGACTCACTTGGTTCTACAGCAGAAACTAATGCAACATTGTAAAACAATTATCTTCCAATTTAAAAATAAGAAAATATCTTCCCAAACATATTTCAAAATGCAGGCCTAAATAAGTGTTTACCTGCAGCATTATCCTACAATACAAAGATAGCCCATAAATGGTATATTTACATGTGCTGCATATTGTGAAATATAGCTTAAGTCGTTCAGCTATAAGCAAAACAAAATAGATTTAATTGGTTTGCTTGAATATCCAGCCAACTCCTATTTATTATGTCGGCCTCCCAAAATGTTACCCTGCTCGTGTTTCTGCCAGTATAACTTACTGTGAGTTTGCCAACATAAATCGGAATAGAGCAGCAGGTTTCACTGTGTGAAAACTATGACAGATCCAAGCACATGGCTTTGAAAACATTCTTATTTTAAATTTATTTTATCTAACTTGAAGTACATATTCTTCTGTATCACAAAGGGGAAAGGAAATGAGAGGGATAGTTAATTTCAGCAAAGAAGATTATATGTGTGTGTGTGTGTGTATATATATATATATATATATATATTAGTTGCATGAGCTGACT
>NW_011406787.1:0-765 GCF_000754665.1 Bison bison bison | reverse complement strand
ACTTTGTCTTTATTGTTTTAGAATTTTCTGTGTAATTTTTTGCTGGCACCAAGTCCCCTTTCAAAGGAAGAAAGTGAAAAAAGTGCTGCCAGATGGATTTGCGTGATGGCATTAAAGGATACATTTATGAAGTGCAGAGAGCTTGGAAACATTAAGTCATGCTCTCCGTTTGGCCTCTTCATTCCTTGCATATTATGAAAAATTAGATAAATTGCTCTGAGGTCATTAAGCAGAAAGTTATGTGTGCCTAAAGTCTTCAGCCAAAAAGAAGTCAGAGCTTTTACCATGCCGTATTAAAAAGTGTAACCCAATGTGAGTCTCTGTGACAAACTTTTGAAATAGGAAGGCTGGAATGTTAGTGTTAGGATACTACAACCCAGTGGGTTTTTTTTTTTTTTTTTCTGTTTTTTGTTTATTTGTTATATCCAGTAAAAAGTGTACTCCATGGTACTTCCAACTTAGGAAGAGTCAGTTTCTAAAAAAGAACACCTTGTCAGGCACAGACAAGATGAAGAGAAAATGAAGATGAGAATGGAAATGAGATCAAATGGCAAACAACATGAATTTTGTGGGATGGCGTGAATCATTGCTCTGCACGGTTCTTTGGTTGATGGAAAAACAACATGATGGGAAATTCTTCCAGCAGGGGATTTTTTTTTTTTGAATCACTGTGGTTAAAGAAGAATAACATAAAATTTACCAGTTTTAAGTGTATAGTTTTGTGGCATTCAATGTGCTCATTGTTTAATAACCATCGCCACCAAC
>NW_011406786.1:0-625 GCF_000754665.1 Bison bison bison | reverse complement strand
AACTGGGGACCAATAACCTTTTTAGAATATTTTTTGATTTTTTTTTAATCAGCTTCTCATCTTCTCAACACCCCAGAGTAAAGTCCTCTTCTTTTCAAGACTTTGTGTCGAGGGCTGTTCAGACGGGCACCTTCCCTGGCATGCCTCCCATCTTCCTTCCATCCCAGATCCTCATCACGAGGCCTTATGTACGGTCCTTATTCTCTGCAAGGCTTGTCACGCCGTCACATCAGTCACTCGGGATGGCCCGCGAGCCTGTGGCCAGCGAGGCTGCCCCGCCTCCGTGCGGCCGTCTCATCCGTGTGCTCGCGCCTCCAGTGCAGCGCCTCCGAGGCTCCGGGTGGGGCCCGCTGTCCGGGGTTCGTCTGAGAGAGAGTCTCCGCCGTCTCCTTCCAGGTGTGTTCTTCAGTGTAGGTTGAGTGGTTGTCATCGTGCTCTGGATGGCGCCGCTTGCCCCCCGTGGTCCTCCTGAGCATGTTCTAGTGTGTGACGTTCTGGGCCCCTCTGGCTGAGAACAGAGAAGCAGCCTAGTGAGAGCGTTTAGCCACCGTTCCCTGCAGACTGATTCTCAGGCACTCAAGTGTGGGGCTGGGAGGGCAGAGGGCGTGGCGTGATACCCTCTGGC
>NW_011406785.1:0-626 GCF_000754665.1 Bison bison bison | reverse complement strand
ATTGAGGGAGGGAGGAGAAGGGGATGACAGAGGATGAGATGGTTAGATGGCATCACTGACTCAATGGACATGAGTTCAAGTAAGCTCTGGGAGTTGGTGATGGACAGGGAAGTCTGGCAGTGCTGAAGTCCATGGGCTCGCAAAGAGCCAAACACAACTGACTGACTGAACTGAACTGAATGAAATAGTCTATAAAATCTAGAAAGGATTTGGCAAATTACCAGCATGCTGGTAAATGTTAAACTGAATTAAATTTATTACTTTCTCAGGATATAATTGTTTACCAATGTTCTCTGTAACACATGTGTTCCCTGGAATTGAACACTAAATATGTAGGACACAGTGGAATATTTCTCCTCTTGGTCAAAACAAACAAACAAACAAACAAAAAATATTTCTTTTCATTGATTAGTTATTATATTAGAATTAGCATCTTCAGATGATATCGTGTTTATATTGAGATAGTTATTTCCATTGATATTTTCATTAGGGTGTGTGTGGTCCTCATTCTGTACTTTTCCTTCTTAATCTGTTCTAATCATACATGAAGTCTGCAATAATTGTGTTGTTTGTCTCTGTATGTTTATTCTTCAATTCTTCTAGGTCTTTGTTAATTGATTCTTGCA
>NW_011406784.1:0-629 GCF_000754665.1 Bison bison bison | reverse complement strand
TAGATGGAGTTGGACGGGGCAGCGGCGCAGCCCGCCTGAGGAGAGACTGACGCGGGCAGAGTGGCAGGGTCTGCCCTGGGTGGCGGGGGAAGTGATGGCGGAGTCTGCTTGGCTGGGAGGGTTTGACTCCGCGGCGAAAAGGTGGGGAGCTGAGGCAAGGCAGGGAAGGCCCTGAGGTCAGAAGCCGCCTGTTGGCTGGGCGGTTCAGAGGCTGTGCAGCCCAGGCAGTTGAGTGGAGCGGGGAGAAGTGGGCGAATGAAGAATTACGTTTAAATCCCAGGAGGTCAGGAGACAGCCAGCGCTAGGGCTGCCCCAGGCCTGAACAGGTTGTGCTCACGCAGCAGGGGCTGTGGGTGGTCACTGGCGTGACTATCTTCTGGCAGGTGACACACGGGTCTTGAGGAAGGGTGTGTGGTTGGGTGGCGGCCGTGACCACCATGGGTAAGTGAGGAGGGGCAGCGTTGAGGTTGGAGGGCATGGAGAGGGTAGGGGAGGAGTGAAGAAGGGGGTTCGCGGCACCACACCTGTGGGTGCAGGGGGATGCTGCTCAGCAACGGTCAAGGGGGAGTGGGTTAAAACACATCATTATCAGCAACACACAATGGGGAAGCTGGACGCAGGGGTGATAT
>NW_011406783.1:0-608 GCF_000754665.1 Bison bison bison | reverse complement strand
GAGTGATGTTGAGCATCTTTTCATGTGTTTGTTAGCCATCTGTATGTCTTCTTTGGAGAAATGTCTGTTTAGTTCTTTGGCCCATATTATAAAGTAATTAACCTCCAATTAAAATAAATAAATTTTTTAAAAGAAATAAAATAAAAAAAGTCTAAAAATTAAAAGAATCCAGCTTTGTTTCATATACAAAGACCAATCTGCCAACAGAATATATAATTAAAGTGAACTAAATAGCTTTACATCACCAATATTCAAATATACTAATGTACTACACTTTTCTTAAGCCTTGATTTATTTTCAGTAGCCATAATTCAGCACAAAGTAAGCCCTTTTAATAAAGGACTAGTATCAGGTTGTAAACTGATTTCATCATAGAGTGTCAACTCTACACCTGATTTTGGCTGTCAAAACACTGCATTAAAAATTATTCCAAGGCCTCACTAGACAGAGTGCTCTGATTTATAATATCTAGTCTCGGGTACAAAAGGGGAGAATGATAAGATAAGTATTATGGGTTGAACTATGTCCCTCAAAAAGATATGTTGAAGTCCTAACCCCTAGTAACTGATTTTATTTGGAAATAAGATCTTTACAGATGAACCCAAGTT
>NW_011406782.1:0-632 GCF_000754665.1 Bison bison bison | reverse complement strand
CCTGTACCTTTATCTCCCTGTATTTTTTTTTGGTTACTTTCCAATGCCTCCAAGTAATTGTTTTTCATATTTTGTTTAGCCTTTATATTTGTTATCCATGGGGAGCTTGGTCTTGTAGAAATCAATCGGCCACTACCAGAAGCAGAATCTTGAAGAGTGAATTCTCTTAAGAATCTTACTGATCAGCTGGCAGCTATAGTCACACAATGCGTGCGTGTGTGCTCAGTTGCTTCAGTCATGTCCAACTCTTTGAGACGCATGGACTGTGGCCCACCAGGCTCCTCTGTCCTTGGAATTCTCCAGACAAGAATGCTGGAGTGGGTTGCCATGCCCTCCTCCAGGGGATCTTCCAACCCAGGAATCAAACCCATGTCTGCCTGCATCTCCTGCATTGCAAGCGGATTCTTCAGTAGGAGCCACCTGAGAAGGGCCTAGTCACACAGTACCCAACCTGTTTTTGTTCAGTTAGGCCCCAAAAGTCGAGCGATCTAGGAGGTAACAAAGGAGGGTGTGTGCCTGCTATGAACTTGGCATTCGACTCTACCACACTCAAACACGAATTCACATTCTACTCCAAGCCAAATGCTAATCAGAGATGTATGAAAGCCAGTTAACCCATGGTTAACTTGACT
>NW_011406781.1:0-680 GCF_000754665.1 Bison bison bison | reverse complement strand
GTGGGGTAGGGGCTGATCAAAGCACTCTCATAGTTGAGTCCATGATTTCAATGGGAAGCAAGTTGAATTTTCTAGGGAAACATATGCTCAAGCACCCCATTCACAGCAGGCACCCTGGGGCCTAAATATGTTTTCTGCTTGATTGTAAGCAAAAGTAACATTAAATATTATTGACAGTAATGGAGTAGTCAAGAGTAACTTAAACCACAATGTTTTGCATTTTTCTGACATAATTCATTCCCTGATAGCTATTGTAGGGTTGGATAAAATTCCACCTTTCACTTTTTTTAATATACCTGATGTATGGGACACCTGCGCCTCACTTCACATCCTCTGGAGCACAACATTCCCTTCCCAGTCATTCATGTGGTGATCACTCTGTATCTGTTTTGACTCCTTTTACTTAGATTCAACCTAACAGCATCTGATCAGCTTCATCTTCTTTTCCCAGAGTTTCACTGAGAATTTGGTATGGGACATTCCTTTGACACTTACCCACATGCAGCTTGGAAGTCCATGGAACAACAGCTGACCAATAAAAGAAGAGAAGTGGTGTATAAATGCCTCTTTCTTCTGAGCATGGCTGATTCTGAGATGCATAGCATAAGGATTCAAGCTAATATTTAATCAGCTGAATTATGAGTTCTTGCAATGTCTTCATACCTGTATTAGGACAGGAT
>NW_011406780.1:0-778 GCF_000754665.1 Bison bison bison | reverse complement strand
CTGAGAAATTCTGTATAAGTAAAGAAGAGTTACTTCCTAGCCATCATATATAATCAACCATAAACTGGCTTAAGTAAAACAGTCAGAAGTTATATTCATTTATCCTGTCTCACCTGAATCTATAAAAAAAAAATCTAAAATGTTGATTAGGGCTTTTAAAAAAGATTTTGTGTGTGTGTGCGAACCATTTTCAAAATCTTTATTGAATTTGTTAACAATATTGTTTCTGTTCTATGTTTTGTTTTTTTGGCCATGAGATACATGGGATCTTAGCTCCCCAACCAAGGATCGATCATGTACCCCCTGAATTGGAAGGTAAAGTCTTAACCACTAGACTGCCAGGGAGGTCCCTCAATTAGGACTATTAAGCAAGGGTTTTACCTCTTTGGGTGCTCAGCTATTTCTTGAGGGGATTAGCTGTATAGAATTTCAAGGCATCACTCAGATGTAAACATAAACAACAAATGGAATAGGGAGATCCTTTACATGATTCACAGCTTGGAGGAGAATGTCCTGTAAATTGAATGTTTTAATTAGCTTCAACAAATGGGAGAGACAAACTGGAATAGAACCAAGGGAAGATGCTTAGATTAACATGCCAGCTCTAGTTGTTTGCATCAAAAGAGCTACACTGCCATGACAATTTTTCCAGTTGAATTCAAAGAAGAAGTAGAACATGCACAAAATAGGAAAATACAGATTGAAAAAGTAAGAGTGTTAATCTGTATTAATATTCAGGTAAACCAAATTTTATAACTTCATGAAGGGATGTAAGCAT
>NW_011406779.1:0-621 GCF_000754665.1 Bison bison bison | reverse complement strand
AAAATTTTTACATTTTAAGCCATGCCTGCCTAGTGCTGGACTTCCATCCCCTGACTTTTACAATCCAGTTCTGAACAAAGGTCAGCTATCTGTTACTGCATCTCCTAAAATCAGCATTCCTTCTGTGCAGTTTACCAAACGCCACTCATCCTTCAGACATGCTTCCGCGTTCATTTCCCCGTGAGGGCCTCTTTGCCTCTGCTCTGCTTCCGGGTTCATTTCCCGGTGAGGGCCTCTTTGCCTCTGCTCTGCTTCCGGGTTCATTTCCCCGTGAGGGCCTCTTTGCCTCTGCTCTGCTTCTTGCTGGCCCCACCCTTGTCACTCTCCGTCACTGAACATACTCTACTGCAACGCTGGATCTGTGTGCTTCATACGATCTTGTGCTCTTTGGAGGAAAAAAACAAAACAAAACAAAAACATGCCAACTTGAAAAATGTACACCCTGGAGTTTGCATGAGTATAAATCCTGGTTCTTCCACTTTTTACTGTGCATACCTTGTCAGGTTACTTAAATCACTGGTAAATAGAAATAAGAACACTTCCTACTTCATAAAGCAAATGAGGCAATGTGGCAACATGAAGCAGAGGCTCAATGACAGCTAGCTATTTTTACACACCCTG
>NW_011406778.1:0-778 GCF_000754665.1 Bison bison bison | reverse complement strand
TTTTTTTTATTATACTACATTGCATTTATATTTATTGCCTCATTTAATCCTCCCAGTATCTGTGAGGAAAGTGATATTAACCTCAAATAAGTAGACAGTCTTAGAACAAGTACAGGACTTACCCAAAGGCACCCAAACAGGAGCCGGCAGAGTGAGATGTTTCCAGGGTCCTGGCTGCCCACTGAGATGATTCCATTTAGATCATAGTTACAGAAACACAGAGCCTCGTTAAACTTCAGTAGCAGTTCTTTAATAGGTAAGGAGATTGAGGAGTGTTTTTTTACAGCAGTTTTTAAAACTTTTTATTGGAGTGTAGTTGGCGTACAATGCTGTGTTAGTTCTGCTTCACAGCAAAGTGAACCAGCTATATATATACATATAGATTTTTCCCCCATATTGGTCGTTACAGAGTATCGAGTAGGACCTATACAGCAGCTCCTTACTGTTACCTATTTTGTATCTCTTTTATGTGTAAATAATGTGTATGTGTCGGTCCCAATCTCCAGGTTTATCCCTCTCTCCACTTTCCCCCTTAATAACCGTAAGTCTGTTTTCAATAACTATTCCATATCTTGTAATAACCTATAATGGAAAAGGATCTGAAAAAGATATGTGTGTGTGTGTGTGTGTTTGACTCACTTTGCTGTACACCTGAAACTAACTCAACACTGTAAATCAACTATACTTCAATAAAAAAAAGTTTTCTAAGATATACAAATGCTCAATTACATAATACATAATAATGTATTATTTATATATTATAAACTTTTTGTTTATA
>NW_011406777.1:0-601 GCF_000754665.1 Bison bison bison | reverse complement strand
AGTGGGCTGACGTCTGTGGGGTCGCACAGAGTCGGACACGACTGAAGCGACTTAGCAGCAGCAGCAGCAGCAGCAGCAATGCCATTCTGGGACTCAAAGGTCCTTGCTCAGAGATATTTTGCCCTTCTTCACCACCCAAAATCAGGTACTTCGTTGTCTAAAGTTGATCACTTTTCCATTTTTATTGTGTGTCAGAAAGTGATCCATTTTCTTACACTGCTTTCAATAATGTTAGATTTTCTAAAATATAAATGCAAGAACTGGAACATTTATGGGAATGAATGTTTTGCAATTAAAATTTTGTGTGCTGTATTTAAGAATAAATGATGACCATAACAGATGGTTGTTTGCAAAGATATACATGAGAGCTTGCTTCCTTGGCCTTCATCCAGTAATTTGCTTTGACTTAATTACTTAACTGATGAAATCGGAAATAGAAACACCTGAGACATAATAGCACGTGCTTCTCAAACCCCTATGGAAATCATTTTTATGGCATTTTCTCGCCCAGGGTCTAGTGAAGCTACCCACCTTCTTACCTTACTGTCCCTTACTTCAGTGCTTACTGGCCCTGTTTCCTTTGTTTTCTTATCCTCTTAAT
>NW_011406776.1:0-958 GCF_000754665.1 Bison bison bison | reverse complement strand
GGGATGTAAGAGTTCCCCATTCTGGTCTCCCAACTTTATTTATTTGAGGATTTTTTAGTATTAATTCTTTTACATTTCCTTTTTTTGATTAAGATCTTTCTCTGAAAGCATTACTGATCCAAAGTCAGGTTTTGTAGTTTCAGTTGCTTTTTGTCCCTCAGTGTCAGGAAGGACCTTTCCTGGGTGCAGTGTCTCTGGAGGGAAAGTGTACAGATAAGAAAATTGTTGAGGTCACATTTGAGGGAAAAGGAGGGGTAAGAAAAAGAACTCTCAGGTATTTTTACCTGAAGTCCATACTCTATCAACGTAATACACATTGGAGATCATCCTAAGTGATATGTCATCATCAAGATTTAGTGACGAGCTTCCATCAGACTTGGTACAGCTATGTTTGGAAAACTGTCTCATAAGATATCACCTGCTTCAAATATGAAAAATAATTACTTTCAGATCGCCAGATAATGTGCAGGTCTAGCTCAGATTTGGTGCTTTCTTTAGGTATGTCATGTGGGCCCAAGAATCTGTTCTTTGGATTTGGGTGGCAGAAATGTCGGCTAGTAATACCTGATAGGGACCTTTCTAGTGAGAGTGAGAATTTTTCTGCAGGTGTGTTTTCTAATAAACAAAATCTTCAGGTTGCAAGGAGTGATGCTTAAAGTCTCAAGGGCAAACTGAAAAGAATGCTCTACTAAAACATGGTCATTTTTATAGAAGCAATCAGCATTTGTAATATTGGAGTATATTTCCTTTTATCAGTTGTGGTTCAAAAGAAAAAGGAGCCAAGTGCATTGGGTGTTCTGTAATTATCTCAAAGAGTGAGCATTTACAAACACCAAAAGGAGTGTATCTAACATTTAGAAAGATTGACAGAACTAATTTTGCACAAGGTATATGGAGGACCTGTGTAAATGTTGCCAACTGAGTCTTAAAATGCCATTATTGTATTCATCTAAAACAG
>NW_011406775.1:0-784 GCF_000754665.1 Bison bison bison | reverse complement strand
GTAGAGTCAGACAAGACTGAGCGATTGAACTGAACTGAACCAATCTGAGGCACAGTCAGCTCCAGGTCTTGTTTTTGCTGACTATATAGAGATTCTCCATCTTCGTCTGCAAAGAAGAAATCGATCTGATCTCAGTATTGACCACTGGTGATGTCCACGTGTGGAGGCATCTCTTGTGCTGTTGGAAGAGGGTGTTTTCTGTGACCAGTGTGTTCTCTTGGCAAAACTCTGTTAGCTTCGCCCTGCTTCATCTTGTACTCCAAGGCCAAACTTGCCTGTTACTCCAAGCGTCTCTTGACTTCCTACTTTTGCATTCTAGTCCCCTATGAAGAAAAGGATATCTTTTTTGGTGTTAGTTCTAGAAGGTCTTGTAGGTCATGATAGAACCATTCTAATTCCTTTTTGGTGTTAGTTCTAGAAGGTCTTGTAGGTCATGATAGAACCATTCTAATTCCTTTTTGGTGTTAGTTCTAGAAGGTCTTGTAGGTCATGATAGAACCATTCTAATTCCTTTTTGGTGTTAGTTCTAGAAGGTCTTGTAGGTCATGATAGAACCATTCTAATTCCTTTTTGGTGTTAGTTCTAGAAGGTCTTGTAGGTCATGATAGAACCATTCTAATTCCTTTTTGGTGTTAGTTCTAGAAGGTCTTGTAGGTCATGATAGAACCATTCTAATTCCTTTTTGGTGTTAGTTCTAGAAGGTCTTGTAGGTCATGATAGAACCATTCTAATTCCTTTTTGGTGTTAGTTCTAGAAGGTCTTGTAGGTCATGATAGAACCATTC
>NW_011406774.1:0-652 GCF_000754665.1 Bison bison bison | reverse complement strand
TTCCTGAGTTTTACTTCCAGAAGCCCTATCACATCTCACTGTGAAGATCTGAGAAAAATCCTTTTGTGCTTCCAGCAGGGAGAGGGAAAAAGCAATCATTTTGAAATAAGACAAGAGCTCTCTGTTTTTCTTCATAAGGCTTCTCCTCAAGGGAAACTATTTTAGCAGAGCCTGACCAACTAAGGTTTAACCAAGTCCACCAATCTGGGGAAGGGCAATAACTCCATGCTGCTTTAGCTTTAGATGTGAAGGGAGGGTACTGTCTACCTCAGGTTCACTTTATGCTCACATCAGTAGGGCTCCTATATGATAACCGGAAATAGTAGCTAAAATTGCTATAACGCTCAGGCCCGTTTTTAGGAATCCATAGGAAAACCAAAAGGCAATGAGGTAGGCCAAAAAGAACCCTAGGGGAAGTTTTGGCCTCTAACACTATAGCTACAGCAAACAGAGCCTAACTTCTAGCCAGATAAACACAAAACCTCACACACTAAAGACCTGTCTGTTGTAGGTGCTTTTGCTTAATACATCATGTTGGGCTTTCAACAACAAAAATCAGAAAGACTAACTTAGAAAGATGCTTTCACTCCAAAGTGCACAGCAGCATTATTTACATTTGCCAAGATAAGGACGCAACCTAAGTGTCCACCAG
>NW_011406773.1:0-636 GCF_000754665.1 Bison bison bison | reverse complement strand
TAGGCTCAATGGCTTCTT
The DNA here is from genome assembly GCF_000754665.1 of Bison bison bison. Lineage (NCBI taxonomy): Eukaryota > Metazoa > Chordata > Mammalia > Artiodactyla > Bovidae > Bison > Bison bison. Next base: position 618 of record NW_011406773.1, on the reverse strand, counting down.
GATTTAGGCTGATGTTCTGGCTGTTTGTGACTTACTCTCTAGGCCCACAGAGAAGCTACAGCCCTTCTACAACGTTGACTATTAAAGTTAAATATCTAATGTTCAGGGCCGCTTCACTGAAATACAATTGCTGCCATTGTTGCTGTTCTATAATTTATATTATTTTTACTTTCATGTAGCTTTCACTTTATTCGTTATTTATATATGCACTGAAGTTATGCTGCTGAGTATATGACATTTCTCAGACTAGTGAGAAATTGTCTGTTACATTGACAGTCCCTGATGAACCATGACTCCCTGTGGGTATTTATGGACTTCTACAGCCTCTCCTGAAAGCTGATGTGGAAGTGATGCTGAGTCAATGTTGTGCCTGAGTCTTTAGAAGTCCTGAAAGCTCCTGTTTTTTGCACTTTGGCGAAAGCCAGCTACACATGGAAGTCTAACTACCCTGAGAGCACCACATTATGGGAAAGCCCAGTATAAATACCGCACAAAGGGGCCGCATGTAGGAGAATGAATAAACCCAGCTAATAGCAAGAACCAAGGACCTTGGTTCTTGCTATTAGCTGGGTTTATTCATTCTCCAATCCTTTGCGACCCCATAGACTGCAGTATGCC
>NW_011406772.1:0-669 GCF_000754665.1 Bison bison bison | reverse complement strand
TTGCAAAGAGTCGGACATGACTGAGCAACTGAACTGAACTGATTTTCTAAGAGGGTTGGGAGAATATTGTATGTCAGCATATGAGACGTCTCCACTGTGAACTGAAAAAAAAAAAACAAAAAACGTAAAAGGTTCCCACATGTGAATCAGAAAACTGCCAACTCCTGTATGACCTTTAAAAAGTCACTAGACTTGACCAAACTTTAGTTTTTTTTCCTCTAAAAAGCAGATGATGATCTCAATTGATTGCTCTGAGAGTACAGTAGGTAAGATTTCCAGATTTAGAAAATGAAGACACAGCTGGCCAGTTATACTTTTATTTCACATAATTATTCTTCACGAACCAGGGATTGAACCCAGGTTTCCTTCACTGCAGGCAGATTCTTTACCATCTGAACCACTAGGGAAGCCCATTTAATATATATGTACCAAATAGTATATGTGATATATCTGAAAGTCATTTTTTTCTCTTTTTTAAAAAAATAGTTGATTTATAGTATGTTAATTTCAGGTTTATAGCATAGTGATCCAGTTACACATTATATATGTTATTTTTCAGATTCTTTTCCCTTATAAATTATTACAAAATATTGAGTATAGTTCCCCATGCTGATTATTAGTAGGTGTTTGTTGGTTATCTACTTTACATATAGCAGTGTGTATACGTTA
>NW_011406771.1:0-831 GCF_000754665.1 Bison bison bison | reverse complement strand
AGAATTGATGCTTTTGAACTGTGGTGTTGGAGAAGACTCTTGAGAGTCCCTTGGACTGCAAGGAGATCCAACCAGTCCATCCTGAAGGAGATCAGCCCTGGGATTTCTTTGGAAGGAATGATGCTAAAGCTGAAACTCCAGTATTTTGGCCACCTCATGTAAAGAGTTGACTCATTGGAGAAAACTCATGCTGGAGGGATTGGGGGCAGGAGGAGAAGGGGACGACAGAGGATGAGATGGCTGGATGGCATCACTGACTCAATGGACATGAGTTTGAGTGAACTCTGGGAGCTGGTGATGGACAGGGAGGCCTGGCGTGTTGCGATTCATGGGGTCGCAAAGAGTCGGACACGACTGAGACTGAACTGAACTGAACTGAATGAACTGATGAAGGACGATTATGTTTTTTTTTGTTTGGAACATTGCTAGTTCTTTAATGTTCTACTGTCCAGACATAAGAAACATTTCCCCTTGTCTCTTAAGTTATCTGTGTTTGTAACATTTTGGTAGATGATTCTTTTGTACACATGATGTTTACTTCTTATCTGAACCCTCAAAAATTCAGAAACTTCTATTGAGCATTCTTATTTCCATGGCAACATTATTTGCATACGTTCAGTAAAAATCTGTCCTCCTTGCAATAGGAAATTATTGGAAACATTGATTATATTATCAAGACTTTGGCTGGAATGTCATATTTGGCAAGATAGGTGTAAAATCAAGGTATGATTGGACAATTTTAAGGACCTAAGGTTGATTTCATGGAAACAATGCTTACAGCATTTTCTTGCAAAAACTGTCCTGGTACTTGGCTTACAGGACTTCCAACTT
>NW_011406770.1:0-667 GCF_000754665.1 Bison bison bison | reverse complement strand
GACCCACTCCAGTGTTCTTGCCTGGGAAATCCCATGGGCAGAGGAGCCTAGAGGGCTAAGTCCATGGGGTCGCAAAGAATCGGACACGACTTGATGTGTTACTGAGACCCAATAGTTTTTACTCATCAACAGTTGCAGAAAGCTCATTCTTAATGCAAAGGACACCTATAATTTGGAATAGAGAACAACTGAATATACCTGTAAATGCAAATATAGAAGCACAATATTGGCTATGTTGTAGATACCCATGGGTATCTACATGTAATTGAGTTGAATGAAAGGTTATGCTGTTCTTTCTCTGGAGAAGGGCTTTGAGGTTTGGGTAGAATTTGATTATTAATTATTAAATATCATTTAAACAATACATGTAGAGTTCTGGGCTTACGGTATGAGTGGCATGGCTGAGACATACACAGTGACACAGCTGTGAGTGAAAATGACAAGGTCCGTGCTTGTAAACTCCTGGCGTTTACTTCCTGGTGGTGAAATAAAGACGCAGGGTGTGACACAGCACTCACAAAGCACACACAGAGGAACAAGCAAGATGCGAGTGTCGGGGACAGAAGGAGACAAGGCAGACTAGAGCAGGTGGCCTGCTCAGCGTAGCACAGGACAGACAAGTGGAAAGCCGATCTGGGCTCCCAGAGAAGAGGTCAAATGGAAATGG
>NW_011406769.1:0-868 GCF_000754665.1 Bison bison bison | reverse complement strand
TGACGGTGTGCCTATCCACCTGAAACGAGGCCTGCCTGACCAAATGCTTTACCGGACCACCATGGCGCTAACAGTGGGAGGGACCATCTACTGCCTGATTGCCCTCTACATGGCATCACAGCCCAGAAACAAATGAGTTAGGCTGCAGAGGACTGGTTTGCTTGTCGGCATAAATCCTTTGAATTTTCATTTTTCATTATTTCTGTAATTTCTTTTGTTTTTTACTTGAATATCCCACTTAACATTCTTAAAGAAAAGCAGAAAGATATTAAGACAATATTTTGGTTTGTTATGAAAATGCACATGGCCTGCCAGAGCTCATTCAGCAGTTAAAACTATTGTTTAAAGAAATGATGTTGCTCTCTGCACTTGGGCTCCTAATTTCCCTGGAGCTTCTGAATGGAGGTCACACACAGGCTCATTAGCGGCCATCTGTGCTGAGGTCCTTGGGGACTTCTGGTGGCTATTGAACAGGGGAGGGGCAGCCTTTCTGGATTAGGATGTGACTGAGGAAGGAAGATAGAAGCTCAGGCCAGGCACATGAAAATGTTAGCCACCTTGGGAATTTTTCTGTCTTGCAGTTCAATGTTAATAGAAATTATTTGCAGCCTGCCTCCGTTTGTTGGGCAGTTTGTTTCAAAGGGTTATTTGCGTCATCTCAGATCTTCAGTGAAATTTTATGTGTAATTGTTATGTATTTATTCCACCATGGGAACAGAGAACACCTGTTTAGTGTTGCACTTTAGACCAATGTCTGTTTTATTAATTACAGCTGTGACACAGATTCTCCTTTACCTTTTAAAAATGTTAATGCCTTTGAATTGTGATTTATTTTAATTGTGGAATAAATACATGAATGAAAAAATCT
>NW_011406768.1:0-858 GCF_000754665.1 Bison bison bison | reverse complement strand
TATACACATCTCAAAAGAGTAAGCAAAATTATTAGAAAAATATAATTTTTGAAAATATAATTTATTACAATAACACAACTGCAATACTTAAAAGGATGGACAAGAAAAACTAGCAAACACATATGCATAAATTTGCAATTTTATTGAAAGTAAAGAAACCTAGGTAAATGGAAGGATACAGTCTTTCATGAAGACTTGGTGTTGTAAGGTAGGTACATTTCCACTGTGACATATGGATTCAATATATCCCAATCAAATTCCCAAGAAGATGTCTTGTAGAACCAAATGATTCTAATTTATGGATTCCTAACTAATATTATAAGTGAGGAAATTTCTTCTCTAATATCAAGGTTCATATTAAAAGCATAAGAATAGAACAAATATACCCATAGAAAAGAAGACTTTGCAAAGACATTCAAGTATATTTGAAAGTAAATATGACAGAAGTGATATTCAACCTAGGGGAAAATTGGAATAAGAAACTGGAAAATTTTTCTACTTCTTCAAAAAAATTGCTTATAACAGATTAAATTCTTTTTTTTTTTTCTAATTTTATTTTATTTTTAAACTTTACATAATTGTATTAGTTTTGCCAAATATCAAAATGAATCCGCCACAGGTATACATGTGTTCCCCATCCCGAACCCTCCTCCCTCCTCCCTCCCCATACCATCCCTCTGGGCCGTCCAGTGCACCAGCCCCAAGCATCCAGCATCGTGCATTGAACCTGGACTGGCAACTCGTTTCATACATGATATTTTACATGTTTCAATGCCATTCTCCCAATCTCCCACCTCTCCCTCTCCCACAGAGTCCATAAGACTGTTCTATACATCAGTGTCTCTTTGCTGTCTCGTA
>NW_011406767.1:0-624 GCF_000754665.1 Bison bison bison | reverse complement strand
AAATATACTGGAGGTGAATATAACTCACCTTGCTTCCAAAGAGTCTAGAAATTTTAATGCTTAATTATAATATTCTGAAGTATTATTACTTGGTAACTATTACTTTTTCTATATATACTTGAAATGGAATAAAGTAATCATTTTGAAATAATATTTGTAGAATATTTCAGAATGACATGCACAATTTCTTATTAATTTTCTGGATCTTTATCTTGTCTTGTGTCAGTAATATTTGGGTCACTGTTCTTTCAGTAAACGAAGCTCATACCATACTAGTCGGGATACAATTTCAGTTTTGATTACAATGATATGAAGACACCTATATGATGTTAGCAATCACTTCCAAATGTTCCCATCAAAAAATGAATACCTGGTGTAGGTTTTAAGTACTTTGTTGTTGTTCAGTCCAACTCTTTACAACCACACGGAGAGGCGCATCAGTCTCCTCTGTCCCCCACTATCTCCAAGAGTTTGCTCAAACTCATGTCCTTTGAGCTTGTGGTGCTATCTAATCATCATATTGTCTATCACCCACTTCTCCTTTTGCCTTCAATCTTTCCCAGCATCAGGGTTTTTTTCAATGAGTTAGCTCTTCGCCTCAGGTGACCTAAGTATTTGAGCTTC
>NW_011406766.1:0-696 GCF_000754665.1 Bison bison bison | reverse complement strand
AAATGTCTGGGAGGCTGGGCATGGGGCTGGGGTCCAAGCCCTGTGGTGACAGAGTCCTGAATCCCGACTCCACGCATCATGGCATTTTATCTCTATCCGTCTTTCTAGCTCTTCCACTTCCATAGTGCAGCCCTCCAGCCCTGCCTTCCTCAAGACCCCGTCCCTTAGCCTCTGACTTGCCTTCCTAACCTCTGCCCTCCCCAAGGTTCTTTCCCTTGACCCTTTCTTGCCCTCCTAGAATCTACACCCCAACTTCTGATATGTTCCCTGCAGCCCCTGGTTCTCTCGTAAAGGCGCTGTTTTCTACTTCTACCCTGTTTCCCAGTACTGAACTGCCATCAGGCGTCTGTCCTTTCCCCAGCCTGGGCTCAGCCCCAAGATCCTTTCCATCTCCCAAGTACCGCCCCACACTCCATTTCCCACCCTTGCTCTATCCTCACGACCCTGCTCTCCTCTATGGTCCTATCCTTGCTCTCAGTCCAACAAGTACTTGCAGCCCTCTGCCTTCCCTACCCCTTCTTCATAGTGTTCTCTGTCCTTGTCCCCATCTTACCCCATAACCATTTCCACTCCCATTCTCTCATCGCCACCACTGGCTCAGACAACAACACTCCAAACCTCTTTCCAGTTGGGACTCCCATAGCAGCAGCCTTCTCCTGTTCTCCCCCTTCAACCTCTGCCCGTCTCTGTCCAGTG
>NW_011406765.1:0-622 GCF_000754665.1 Bison bison bison | reverse complement strand
CTCCCTCCGCCCCGCCCACTTTCCACCCCCGGTTGGCGCCGCAGGACCACCCCACCCGCCAGGATACCACTCCACCCGCCAGTCCCCACCAGGAGGCAAGGTCAAGGGGCCGAGTGCCCCCACCCCAAAAATAGTCCGGAATCAGCAGGGCCCGCAGACACTGGGCTCAGCCTTTGCGGTAGCCACACGGATGGACTGACCGTCGTGACGCTGCTCCTCTGAACAGGGCCCTTTGCTGAGTATATAAGGAGGTAACAAACCCAGGGTTCCAGTGTCTCTCCCCAGCCCTCAGGGAAAGAGAACCCAGCTTCCATGAGTCCCCCTTCTCCTTCAGAGGATTCCAGCCTCCCTAACAGCATGGGGCACTTCTGCCCTCAGGGCACTGCCCAGGCAGGCAGAGCCCAGAGGCCAGCTGGGTGGGAGGTGGGGCGTCTCTGCTCTTATCCTGTGGCTGGATGTGGTCCTGCAGAGGGTGCCCATTGAGCCCCCTCCATACTCCTGGGTCTCCCCAACTGACTTTTGGCAGACAGTTTGGGGCGAAGCATCGGAGATGGGGAGTTTGGCAGAGCGGGTGCCTGGCTCCCTTGCACACCTGCTGGGTTTCTTCCAGAGATCACCCAGC
>NW_011406764.1:0-606 GCF_000754665.1 Bison bison bison | reverse complement strand
TCAAACAACTCCATTTAGAAAAAATTATTTCCAGAAGATATGTCTTTTCTATGGTTTAAAAAAAAAAAACAAATGGGCATTTACAAGATATATGATTTTCTAACTTGACTTTATCATACTTCAGCAACCTCTTCCTATCTAGAAGGCCTAGATATAGCGCGAGTTTCCTTTTGCAAGGTTGAGTGAAAAGTTGAGAGCAGCTTTTTCATATTATAGACATAGGCTTTCTGTAAATGGACAGTCAGTCTTCCCAAAGGGCGATGGGCAGTTCCTATTGGCTGCATGCGGTAAGTTATTCCACCATTTCTATTAATATCTTTCGATGTCAAGGTCTTGGTAGAACCACCACCAACTGCCGAACCGTTAATTTCTATCCTTTGCCCACCGTGGCTCCGCTCACCTTCTGAGCCATTAAGGTCTTCATCAGTCTCCACGCGTGAGCAGTCACCTCAGGTACCGGATCCGCGTGGGTCCAAGGCGTCCACGCCCACCCGCGAGGGCCTGAGTTTGAGTAAACTCCAAGAATTGGTGATGGACAGGGAGGCCTGGCATGCTGTGATTCATGGGGTCACAAAGAGTCAGACACGACTGAGTGACTGAACTGAA
>NW_011406763.1:0-647 GCF_000754665.1 Bison bison bison | reverse complement strand
TTTTTTTTTTTTTCAAATGCAAACTATAGATGACTGGTAAGTGTCACAATCAAAGCCCATATCATTATCACAAGCTTTTAATGCTCTATTTCAAAAGAGCCAGAGGAAAGAACAAAAAAATAATATCCTAGTTCTACTTCCCCTTTTTGTTAAATTACTCATGTTCAAATAAGCATCTTGTGTTGTTTTTAGACATTTGACACCTATCTGCATAAAAGATATCTGAGACATCATCTAAGTTCTGATATTATTTTCTACTCTGGGAGTTTAAAGGATCTTAAACTGGCTTCTTGAAGATTCATGTGAAGGCAGTCTCACCCAAAGATGACAATTGAGTCCTCTGATTTTGAAGTGCCAAAACCTTTCAGCAAGGTGAAGGGACAGTGACACTGTAAAGTAAGTGTCAAGACACAGTGTCTACTGACATTTGAATTTTTGATTTAGCTATGCAGTGTTCAGTGGAAGACAGCTTCATTTCTTCATAAGAAATGACTTTTTATCCATCTCTATAGCAATACATGGTCCAAGTATACATGCAAGATTGTTCAAGGATTGAGTAAGCATTTTAGGAATTAGTTCTGCCCATTCTCCTTCTACTTTGCTCACCTTCTTGTCCTAAAAATCCAAATAAACAAAAAAGTCTTGTC
>NW_011406762.1:0-663 GCF_000754665.1 Bison bison bison | reverse complement strand
TTATATTGAGGTATAGCCAACTAACAAACATGCTTTGATAGTTTCAGGTGAACAGCAAAGGAATTCAGCTATACATATACATGTATCTGTTCTCCCTGAAGACCCCTCCAGTCTGCCAGCACCCACTGAGCTGTGCTCCATCCCTGGCCCCCTCTCTCCAGCCCCCCACTTCTCCCCAGGGTTCGGGCACTGCCTCTTTGCTCTGGTATGCCTATCTCTGTCTCCAGCACCAAGTCTCCAGGGCTCTGGGCCTGCCTGCCAATGCTCCCTGGACATTTACACCAGGAACACCCATGGGGAGGCCCCCAAACCCAAGCACACTTGTTCAAGCAAGACTCAGCATCATCTATCCTCCAACCTGCTCACCACCCAGTGAAGGGCCCACGGGCACCCACTGCTGGGCAGAAATCTGAAAGTTCCTCTGACCCTCTCCCTCCTCCTGACCTTGAATGAACTTCCCATCCATTCAGCCCATTCATCGTCCTTCAAATGTGTCTCCCATCCTGCTTCCCTGTGCCATTCCGCAAGACAGATGGTCACCATCCCTCGCCTGGCTTAATGAATTTCCTGCCTCCCTTTGTTAATCGCAGCCACAGTTAGCCTAAACTGAGTCGCTCCATCATCCTCACTTGCCTGGATGCCTTCTATGGCTCCCCAGTGCCT
>NW_011406761.1:0-698 GCF_000754665.1 Bison bison bison | reverse complement strand
GCTTTAAACGAGCGAAAGGAAATGATAATAGGATCCTGGATGCAGTGCTTAGAGAAAAGTCCAGAGGAGTGAGAGGTCATTCTGAAGCAAAATCAACATGGCATATTAGCCCACGTGGAGATGGTGAGGTAGATGAAGACTCCATTAAAAAATGACTTAAAAGAAGTAACAGGTTATCAAGGATTTATTTGTCCAAATTACTTTAACTCCAGTTGTACAAAATGCTGAAGGAATGAGCCACAAATTAAATCATTTTTCCCTAGAGGCAAATAGGAGCAAAGTCATTGTCATGGAGAGTTAGAAATGCCACTGGACATCACAGGAGAAGAATCAGAATACCCAGCAAGGAGGCTCAAAGCACTTGTTGGGATTTTGAAATAAAGGACACAGACTTTGAAAAGAAGATGAAGAATAGCACCAAAGAAATCTTTCTCCTAGTTTGATTAAAAGTTGGATTTCAATGTGGGAAAAATGACAATTTGGGAGAAGTATATGTTTCGTAAACTTTGCCCAATACTATTTTGATTAGGCAAAAACATTTTTCCAAATGCAAAAAAAAAAAAAATAGTGAAGGCAAATACCAACAATTGGTATTGTGAGAATTGGACTGTGAAGAAAGCTGAATGCCAAAGAATTGATGCTTTTGAACTGTGGTGTTGGAGAAGACTCTTGAGAGTCCCTTGGACTGCCAAGGAGAT
>NW_011406760.1:0-671 GCF_000754665.1 Bison bison bison | reverse complement strand
GCTCACAGTCTCATGTTTAACGTGGATGTGCACCATCCAGATTGCGTAGTTCTCCCTGGCAGAGTTCACTCATAAACATTTCTAGCCTGGTTCCTGGGAGGGGTGAGACTGGAACCCCCCGCTACGTGTGTCTCAGAGGAGTCTCCTTTCCTCGCCCCCGTGTGGACACTGGCAGCTGGTCAGCCTCCTCCCGTTCGCAGGGGCCGGGGCTCTGTGCCCTCGGCCGCAGCGCGTGGGCCTGCTGTCTGCTTCTCCCTTGGGGGTGCACCGAGGTCCCCTCTGTCCCCACACCCTCAGGCCCCGTGCTCCCACTCCACGGTGCACGAGGCCCCCCACCCAGACCCCGGGTCTGAGAAACCTCTGCCCGAGACCTCCATCCCACAGCCTTCCCTGTGGGGTGAATTTCCACCTCTGCCTCCTTGAGCAAGATGGGGTTGTGCGCGGGGCTCTGGCCCCAGGCCCACTGCACACATTGAGGTGAAGGCATTGTCTGGGAAGCGGCACCACAGCTTCTTGCTTTCAGTTTTGACAGAGTCTCCCATCCCCCTAGTGAGCGTTGAGGCCCACGGCCTGAGCCTGCGGAGGGTGGGCAGCTGTTGTCCTTCAGGAGGCAGTCAGGCCCAGTGGGATCCAGGCGTGGGTGTTGCTGTTGGGCAGTTACGAGGTGGACA
>NW_011406759.1:0-776 GCF_000754665.1 Bison bison bison | reverse complement strand
GGGACCTTCCAAGCATTTGAGAAAACTCCTGGAGATAGTGAAGGAAAGGGAAGCCTTGCATGCTGCAGTCGATGGGGTCGAAAAGAGTCAGACACAGCTTAGCAGCTGAATGGCAACAAGCAGTCTAGAGTGCAACAGGGTCACAAATAGTCGGACAGAACTGAACACGCACCTACATGCACACAGGGGACCCCTGAAGCACCCCAAAGTTAACTGGGCATTAGTCCAGAGAATTTCAATTAGAACTTCATATTTGGGAAGTCTGTCTAAAATTTGTAGAAGTTTTCTAGTACTCGGTCATATGGGATCATAGGTTTCTGTGAAATAATACTTATTCCTTGGGCTAAGTTGGGGGAAAAAAACAAAAAACAAAAAGTAAATGTACATCAGTTAAAGGCACAAACTCACATGCTCTGTTCTCAAAAGCAGCATCCAGGACAATTTTACTCTCTCATGAGAGAGAAGAACCAAATCCAGCCCTGCATCAACCTACTTTAAAAAAAAAATCCAATTACCTAATGAAATTTAATCCAACCTTAGAAATCCTGACCACATACAAACTCTTTTCTCAGTGTTTCTCTTCTGCAAATCTTCTAAAACTTTCTGTAGCCGAAGTTTGTCCCGTATTCTTTCCCCACTCAAAAATCGCCAGCTCTAGGGAAAAATCACCCATTTTCCTTTCAAAAAATATATTTCCAGTCCTCATGCCCTCTTTTCTGAAAACACACATCCTACTTAAGCAACCATGAACTGTCCTTTACGTGACCCTTCCATTC
>NW_011406758.1:0-754 GCF_000754665.1 Bison bison bison | reverse complement strand
GTTTATTTTTTTTGTTTTTGTAGGCAGTTACCTTGGTTGGGACTCAGACTGCAAATTAAGCCTTTTGGATAGCTCAGTTCTTTTCTTCTTATCTAAGATACTTAAAGTAGACTTCATGCATTCATGGTTCATGGGTCACCCAAAGATTTTGGCAAAGTGTAGGCATGGAGTTTGTCACTCTCTATGTTCTCTTTTTCTGGATGCAACCTCACTTGCTAGCAGACTATTCAGGCCTGAAAGATGGTGTGTTTTCTACTGAGTTTTAGCCACTTCACTTGGTGCCAAGTATAGCTTGCTTTCAAGCTAAATGCTGTATAAAAAATTTCTTTTTGTGCAAGTTCCAGAGTATGCCTGCTGTTTGGCACAATCCAATTCTTTCAAGTAATTTCTTTTGCAGTTTCTCCAGAGTATACGGTTATTATCTGCAGAAAAGGCAACTTAATAAGAACATATTTGTTGATGCCAGAAGCAAAACTACTCCTATGCATGTCAGGGCTAGTACTCAGTAACCCACACTGGGACCCCTTTCTTCATACTGCCTACTTTCAGAAACTTTGTCCCAAAATTTCCAGCTGCTTCAGCTTTCATAGTTTTGATCTTCACCTCCTCAATGCAGGGAGGCCAATTGAATTCTCACTGCATTCTCGCACCCTGTATTTATGTTTCAGTAACTGGCCCCAGGCAGAAAGGCCATATAAATGTAAAGCTCAACTACATTTCTTATTCTCTTAGACATACCAATCCTGCATTTTCT
>NW_011406757.1:0-663 GCF_000754665.1 Bison bison bison | reverse complement strand
GGCTGGATGGCATCACTGACTCGATGGACGTGAGTCTGAGTGAACTCTGGGAGTTGGTGATGGACAGGGATGCCTGGTGTGCTGCGATTCATGGGGTCGCAAAGAGTTGGACACGACTGAGCAACTGAACTGAACTGATACCCCAACGCAAAATGAAAAGTTTAAAAAAAATGACTTTTCAAAACAAACAGAAAAGTTCAGTTGTTTTATCAACCATTTCTGACACTATTTTGATGCCAAAATTGTCCCCAATTTTTCCAGGAGGAGTCCATTTAATCTGGTTCCAATGTTCTTTTCAGATTTTGTGTGCTTCCTTACTTTCTTGCCTCAGAAAATATTCCAGGTACACTCTTTACTTTACCTTCCTCTACCCTGGATCAGCCATTTCTTCCAAGAACTCCAGTTTCTTTTAGTGGGGACTTAATCCTGTGTAAGTGCCAATTTTTAAAAAATTTATGAAAAAGGATGGCACTATAACATAACTTGCAGAGTTATTCTGAGAATTAAATGAGAAAATCCGTGTAAAAGACTTTATATCATACCTGGCACATAGTATGTGCTCAGTACATTAGTTTTATTTCAGTTATTTCTAGTGACATATAAATAATGGAAGCATGGCTGAGAATGACAGTTGATGAATTTAGAAAATGTGAATTATAATGT
>NW_011406756.1:0-1031 GCF_000754665.1 Bison bison bison | reverse complement strand
TTTTGGTTGACTGTCTCTTTTGTAGAGGGTTGTCCTGTGCATTGTTGGGTGCAAAACAGCATCCCACCAGATACCAGTGTCAATCCCACTGGTGACAACCAAAAATATCTTAAACGTAGCCAAATATGCCCTGGAGGACAACATCAAGCCTGGTTGAGATCCACTGCTCTACAATATAGTATCTAAAACCAGTGCTCATTCTATAGTATGGTATTTAATGTTTTATAAATTTTTAGCAAGGAATTAGTTATATAGCAGAAGACTGATTTAGAAAAAGGGATCGAGGAAGTATGTTTATCAAACAGAATCTGGCTCATTATTTAAAAAATGAAATGTTCTTAATTTCAAAAGCATGTCTCCAAGACCTAAAATTAAATTGTTTTGTAACCATCTCATACCCTTATTAATCTAATGAGGAAAAACAAAGAAGATTTTTAAATGTCAACTTACCATGCTTCATTAAAAAATTGACAATTCTGAAAAAAATTAATATGTAAAAAATAAAATTAGTGTTTCTATTTAATTTGCTTCTGAATTAAAAAAGACTACATAAAATATTTTCTGCATATACCTTATATAAATCGAAAGTACCATCTGAATTTTGATGAGTACAAGTTTCCTTTCTACAAAAATTTCCTCTGAAGATTTATGTTTGCTTTTCTATCATTACAAAATGTCTTTTAAAAAATATTTCTTTATTATTTATTTGGCTGCACTGGGTCTTAGTTGCAGCATGTGGGATCTAGTTCCCTGACCAGGGGTTGAACCCGGGCCCCCTGCATTAACCACTGGATCACCAGGGAAGTCCTCCAAATTTCTTAAATGTTAAAATAGCTAAATATGTATTGCTGAATCACTTTGCTTTACACTTGAAACTAACACACTGTAAAGTAAATATACTTCAATTAGAAAAAGAGATTAAAAATATAAATAAAATAGCTAAACAGTTAACCACGCAAACCACTTAAGATATGAGAATACAGAAATAATTTGAGTATATTTAAGTATGTCAAGTATTTAAAAATTCCTGT
>NW_011406755.1:0-952 GCF_000754665.1 Bison bison bison | reverse complement strand
TAGGTTGCCATTTCCTCCTCCAGGGGATCTTCCTGATTCAGGGATTGCATTGAAAGCAGATTCTTTACCATCTGAGCCACCAGTGAGGCCCCCCATTATGTTGTATATGTTTATATAAATATGTTTGAATATATATGGATGAATATGTGTAACCACTATCCAGATCAAGATATAAATAATTTCCAGTACCTCAGAAGGTTCCCTTTGGCTTTCTTCCAATCACTACTTCCTTTCAAAAGTAACCACTATCCTGACTTCTAAAAGCGAAGATTCATTTTGCTTATTACTATATTCTATATAAATGGAATCATACAAATGTGTACTCTTTGGGCTCCAGCTTTGGGCTCATTTCCTCAACCTTTATCTCCGTAAGATTTATCTATTAACATAATGTTACAGTTCATTAATGTGAGACTCAGAGATTATAAACTGTCGCTTAAATCATGCAAATTAGTTGACCAAAAGCACACAGCTATAGAAAACAGCAGAGCCAGGAGTCTAGCTCAGGACTGTCTAATTCCAAAGCCCATGCTTTTTTTTCTGCTTTATCAGTGTTTTCCAAAATAGCATATGTGGAAAATTTATGTGAAAATTTCAGTGGTACATAGGTAATGTTATTGTTAACAGTTATTAGTATTTTATTGTGTTATTAATATTACTAATGTAAATATTTACTGTGCATTTAGAAAAAATAGCTAGCACCTCGAGCCCATAATAAAAGTTCCCTTTTATAAATATAGTTCAAAAGCAAATTTCTGTCAACTCTATGATCCAATAATACTATACATATACCCACCAAAAGATAAGTACGTTTTATTTTTAATTTCAAAATATAAACAGACTAAATTTCTATCAACAGTAAAATGGATAAATAAACTATGGAATATTAGTATGCTGCTGCTGCTAAGTCACTTCAGTCGTGTCCAACTCTGTGTGACCCCATAGACAGCAG
>NW_011406754.1:0-629 GCF_000754665.1 Bison bison bison | reverse complement strand
GCAGCACAGCCCCACCAGAGAATCAGTAACTTCTGGTTTGTGTGGAGATGGCCCTGGGACTGCAGCTTCGGTGGCAGGTGCTGGCTGGACTCCTGCTCTGTCTGTGTGTCGGGCAATGGGCCGAGGCTGGGAAGGTGCTGGTGGTCCCCACGGAGGGCAGCCACTGGCTCAGCATGCGGGAGGCCGTGCGGGAGCTCCACGCCAGAGGTCACCAGGCAGTGGTCCTATCTCCGGAGGTCAACGTTCACATCAAGGCAGAGGACTTTTTCACCATGAAAACCTATGCCATTCCATACACCCAGATGATTTTGATTACTTCCTGATGGGCAGTTTTAATATGTTTTTTGAGAGAGTGCATTTTTTAACACTGTTTTGGAAAACTATGACAGCTACGAAAAATCTGTCTTTGGCCTTTGAAAGGTCTTGTGAGGCACTGTTTTATAACAAGGACCTGATCAGAGACCTGAATGCCAGTTCCTTCGATGAGGTTTTAATGGACCCTATTTACCCCTGCGGGGCAGTGCTGGCTAAGTATCTGTCCATTCCTACTGTGTCTTTCCTGCGTTTCCTTCCCTGTGACTTAGATGTTGAGGGCGCAGCATGCCCAAACCCTTTCTCTTATGTTCCTA
>NW_011406753.1:0-918 GCF_000754665.1 Bison bison bison | reverse complement strand
TCCATGGGATTTTCCAGGCAAGAGTACTGGAGTGGGTTGCCGTTTCCTTCTCCAGGGGATCTTCCTGACCCAGGGATTGAACCTGGGTCTCCTGCATTGTAGACAGATGCTTTACCGCTTGAGGAAAGCTTGTAAATTAGTGGTAAGCTTGGTGATAACCCCTTATCGTACCTCAGCGAGGCCCAGACTGCACCATTGCCAGGACTCGTCACCACAGGGCTGATGAAGGCTGGGTTGTGGTGTCTCTTCTGCCAGGGCTGCTGCACAGCCCCATTGGCAGTCTCAGTGTTGGGGGTGGCCCTGCTCCTGGGGTCTCAGCTCTGGGAAATGCTCATCTAGCTTCTGTGTTGGAGGCAGCACACCCACCCCCACCACCGCCCCCGTCAGCAGGCACCGGCCGGCTCTGCTGCGGCCCAGTGCTCCTGCAGGACCGTGGAGACAGCGCTGGGAGAGGGGCCTTGTCTTCATCCCCACCCATCCCCGGCTTCGTGCCCGCCACCCCGCCTAGGCCCCCAGCTGCGGCCTGTCCCCAGGTGGGGGTCTGTGCCTCAAGCCCACGTCTGACCGCAGGGCTTGCTACAGTCAGCCGCTGGCTCTTGCCAGGCCCTGGCCACAGCCGGGTGAAGCCCGTGAGAGTCTGAGGACTGTGCAGAGGCCCCTTCTAAGGCCAGCTACGCCCCCCATGGCCCTGCGGCACAGGCATGCCCCCTCCTCCGTCACTGGAGGCAGGCGCTCTCCTGCGAAGGAGACAGCAAGTTCTCCCGCCTCGAGGGGCTGCTCGAGAACTAAGCGAAGTCTGGTGGGAGGGTCTCGGAGACACAGGATGTTGCCATTACTGTTTTCTCCTCTGGGAAACTGACTTGTGTCTAAGGGGAGCTTTCAAGGTCAGATCTGAAAGAGCAACGCCTGCAGGCCGGC
>NW_011406752.1:0-742 GCF_000754665.1 Bison bison bison | reverse complement strand
GATCAGGGCTCTGAGGGACACTTCTACCACTTCACATATGCAGGCTCTGCTCCACCTCTATGACTCTCCTGACTCTTTGGGATTTACACGTATGTACCAATCTGTGAGAGGGATGTGGCCACCTCAAACATCTTCCCATAATCTGAAGGAGCACAGTGCTTCTCTGGACTCCTTCTACACCACTCAGAGCACCCAACGCCGCTATTTCAGGAATAGAATGGGAAGATCTTGGGGTTCTTCTGTAGAGTGCTCTCCTCCACAGCAAACGAGGTGATCTATATGTAAGCCTTGCCTTAAGTAAGAAAGACATCACAAGGAAGGAAGACATATATTCTTGTCTCTTACAGAACCGTCATGTTGGCTCCATTAGTGTCTCATGAAGGAAATCTTGGATAGCTGCTACCCTAAGCAGAAACTCTCTCCAACCACTGCTCATCCATTTGTGTAATTAAAGCATCCAACCCAGTAATCAAGCTGAACTTCATTGAAGAGTAAAGCCTCTACTTCGTATGGCTTGTGCCAGCTTCTGCTGAAGGCTGAGCAGTGTGGACAGGGCTGCTTCCATCTGCACCCCTGCCCTCGCCTTCTCCTCCTCCAGCCACTGGCCTTGCTCCTGACTCCTCCTTGGTTGGAGGAGAGAGAAGAAACCACTGAAGACAAGTCCAGCGCAATCTGGTCTTTGGGGAATGGAGACACACTTAGTGGCTCTTTCCTCATGGGGCTCCATTAATGACTCTGCAGA
>NW_011406751.1:0-634 GCF_000754665.1 Bison bison bison | reverse complement strand
TCTTGATTCCAGCTTGTGCTTCTTCCAGCCCAGCGTTTCTCATGATGTACTCTGCATATAAGTTAAATAAGCAGGGTGACAATATACAATCTTGACATACTCCTTCTCCTATTTGGAACCAGTCTGTTGTTCCATGTCCAGTTCTAATATTGTAAAGCAATTATCCTCTAATCAAAAAATAAATAAAATAAAATAAAAGTAGGCATAACCTAAAACAAATTTAGACACATTCTGGGATGCAATGATGTGTCAGTATATAAAAATCAATAAATATGATATACCACAATAATAAAAGTAAAGGATTAAAAAGTAGAAATCAACATTAGATTTAAATTTAAGAGCTAATACCATGACAGTTCTAGAAGAAACGATAGGGAAAAAATCTAAGGGAACTTGAATTGGGCAAAAATAAATAGGTAGCCAAAACTATGAAGTATAACAGACAAAATCAATAAGTAGAATATCATCCAAATTAAAACAATTCATTCCAATAAGGACATTATTAGGAAAATGACAGGTAAAATAGAATGGGAGATAATACCTGCAAATATATAACCATTAATGATCTTTTAGTTAGAATATATAAAGAACTACTAAAAATCAGTAACAAGTAAACTAAACAAATATAAAGGGA
>NW_011406750.1:0-727 GCF_000754665.1 Bison bison bison | reverse complement strand
CCTTTCAGTTCAGACTACTCTAAGAAGAGTAAGTAGTTCTGGTTTAAATGTGAGAATGTAAGATAATTTTCTCACAAACTTAAAAAATAAAAAGGAAAAGTTCTGTTATGAGGGAAGGTAGTACATTCCTGCTGTGTTAGGCATCTTTACCATGGAAACCAAAGACAGCTAGGTGTCACAGCCCTCCCCGATACCCTTGACTTCCCTCCGAACTTGGCCACCTCCCATCCCCTTGACACACACATCAATCCCAGGAGAAGGAAGGAGGCAGACAGA
Organism: Bison bison bison; assembly: GCF_000754665.1. NCBI lineage: Eukaryota > Metazoa > Chordata > Mammalia > Artiodactyla > Bovidae > Bison > Bison bison. The sequence continues at coordinate 451 of NW_011406750.1, read as the reverse complement.
GCCAGAGGATGGAAAGAGACGCAAAGGCCTGGTCCTTTCTTCTTGAATCATTTCCTGGATTAGCATTTTTCAAGGTCCACAGACAATGTTATTATGTCCTGGAGACAACCAATCTGAAAATTCTGAGAAAGTCAACTGAGATATTAAAGTATTTCCCAAAGGGTCAAAGAAGCCAGTGTTTGGGAGGGAGTGAAGAGCTATTGAAAAGTTAAAACTCCCCATAAATGTAAGCCATTATTCATCTTTTATTATTTTAAAGATTCTGTACAATATCACATTATCTTCCTGGAAGTGGCTACTTTTAAAACTATTTTAAGATACTGTGTGAGGCAAGACATGAATTTCCAACTGGAAGGAAGGAGAAACAAGTACTTCCCAGAGTCCAGGCCCTTTGCCTCATCCTTACAGCAGCCTTTACCCAGAAAATGGAGCCTCACCTCTAGGAGAGGAG
>NW_011406749.1:0-644 GCF_000754665.1 Bison bison bison | reverse complement strand
TCAGAATAAAATGAAATACATTTTATTTTCTGTATACAAATCTTGTACATGTTTTTCTTTCTGTATACTGAAAGAAAAACATGTACAAGATTTGTATACAGAAAATAAAATGTATTTCATTTTATTCTGAAGAAAATGTAGAAATATCTACAGAAAGTCTATGAAAATCAAACTAGGAAAGTTCCTAGATTCCAAGATCAGTATATATACACATATTTTACATATTCCACTGTTTATTTCTTGCTATGTAATAATTCTGATGCAATTGAAAATGGTATAATTGAAAATTATAAATTTGAAAATTGAAAATTTTCAATTATAAATTTAAATTATATTCAATTATAAATTATATAATTATAAATTATATAATATATAATATATAAATTATATAATTTTCAATTATAAAATTGAAAATTGAAAATTTATAATTTTGTGTCCTAATTGTTGCTAGTTAAGCCTCACATATAATTTCAGTTCAGTTCAGTTTAGTTCAGTCGCTCAGTCGTGTCCGACTCTTTGTGACCCCATGGACTGCAGAACACGAGGCCTCCCTGTCCATCACCAACTCCTGGAATTTACTCAAAATCATTTCCCTCCAGTCGGTGATGGCATCCAACCATCTCATCCTCTGTCATCCACTTCTC
>NW_011406748.1:0-634 GCF_000754665.1 Bison bison bison | reverse complement strand
GGGAGGCCGCAGATGGGTGTGAGCGGGACGGTGGGAGAGGCCAGCCTGCAGGGACGAGAGGAATGAGCAGGGGTACTACCACCCCTGCTCTCCCCATTCTAACCCTTCAGCGTTGCCGGGAGGTTTTCTAATAGTGTTGGATCAGATTCTCAAATTCTCAGTGACATTTGCACCTCAAGTTACCCTTTGCTCTCATGGCTCCAATAATAAATAGGGAGCAGTTTGCTCTTTTAAAAAATGTACATATGTATTTATTTACGGCTTTAAAAAATTTTATTGGCATAGGGTTGATTTACAACGTTCTGTTAGTTTCTGCTGTACGCAAAGCGACTCAGTTACATACACCACTCTTTTTTAGATTCTTTTCCCATATAGCTCATTACAGAGTATCAAAAAGAATTCCCTGTAACGTACAGAAGGACCTTATGAATGCAAGCATATTTTTTTAATGGGAACTGCATCTGGATTTTATTTTATTTTTTATTAATTTTTACTGGAGTATAGTGGTTTTGGGCTTCCCTGGTGGCTCAGCGGTAAAGAATCCACCTGTCAATGCAGGAGATGTGGGTTTGATCCCTGGGTCAGGAAGATCTCCTGGAGTAGGAAATGGCAACCCACTCCAGTATTCTTGCCT
>NW_011406747.1:0-607 GCF_000754665.1 Bison bison bison | reverse complement strand
TTTGCCCTAGCCTCTTAGCCCCTTACCCCTCACCCTGACCTCCCATCCGTAGGCCCTCGGCGCTTTTGGTGGATATACCCTAAGGTGACCCTCAAAGACTCACAGCTGTGCATAACCCCTTCCTGGGTACAAGTAGAACTTATGATTTGCTTCTGACCAACAGAATGTCGCAAAGATGGTAAGATGTCACTCCTTTCAGTTACGTTACAAGGCAAAGGTGATGGGATATTCGGTAGGAGTCCATCTTAGCAGGTTGGACTGAGAGACTTACCCTTGTTGGCCTTGAAAAAGTAAGCGCCATGTTGTGAGATGGCCTCATGGCAAGGAATGCAAGCAGCCTCTGAGAGTGAGCTGGCATCAGTAAGAAATTTGGCAACCTCAGTTCCACAGTACCAAGAAACAGTTCTGCCAACAACATGAGTTTGGAAGAGGACTTCAGCAAGGTAAGGCAGCCCAGCTGATATACAATGGCAGCCTCGTGAGACAATGAGCAGAGGATCCAGCTTATCTACACCTAGACTCCAGATCCACAGAAACTGTGAGATAATACAGGTGTATTGCTTTAAGCCACTAAGTTTGTGGTAATTTGTTACGCAGCAATAGAAAA
>NW_011406746.1:0-638 GCF_000754665.1 Bison bison bison | reverse complement strand
GGTGGATTCCTGAAAGTAGAATCACCAGTCCACGGGACATGAACAAAATTTTTGATGAGAAGATCAGACCTGTTGACCTCAACGGTTGAGTCTGTAGCTTTTTACTTCCTTGGAGTAATCTTTCCTTGAATGTGTCGTTTATTGGCTATACTTAGTGAACTGAGTTTTTTAGAACTTTAGTTCTTGATATGGAAGGACTTTTAATTTGATCTCTCCTTTAAAAGAGAATCATCTTTCCTCTTGATTGGGTGCCTAGATTTGTGCTAGAATCTGAAAAATGGATGGCATATTCTTTCAAATTAGATTGTTTTAAGTTAGTACACATACAAACTTGGGGTGTGGAAATTCTTTATTCATGGCAGTGTGAACTTAGTTTTTCCAAAGTTCCTTCTTTCAATCCCATGCCCCCATCCTACATAAAAGTAAACATCCATATGCTTCTTCCTGCCCTTGCCCTAGGCTTTCTTGTATTTGGTTTGGTTTTGGTGATGGACCAGCATTCACTCTGCTTAAAACAGGAGGCAAGTGCTCTTAGCTCCCCACCCCAGGAGCTCCCTTTCCTCTGTGGCCTTGAGAGGCTTAGATTCGAAGCCATTCCACAGTCACTCACCTGCTCTGACTACACCTTCTTCCTCACC
>NW_011406745.1:0-881 GCF_000754665.1 Bison bison bison | reverse complement strand
AAAAAAGAAAAACAGGGCATTGAACTTCCCGACCCAGGATGCAGTGAGTATAACCATAGTGTCAGTGCAATCAACACTTACAAGAGGTCTTCTGGAAGCTATTTCAGAAGTTTCCCAACACTGTCCAGAAGGGAGGAGGTTTCCACGTTTTTCAAAGGCTTTATTTCATGATCTGACTTTCAGCTCTAGAGAAGAAACAGAGTTGGTTCTGGCAAGCGCACCCCAACAGGTCTGGGTCACCCGTCAGAGCACCATCTCCCACCACCACCAAGGTCAGTCCCTCTTGGCTTCCTAACTTTCAGCCCAGTGAGCCCTGTCCGGGTATTGTTAGCAAAAGACCGTGCCTGCTGCTCTGCCCGCGGGCACTCAGATGCCATTTCTCAGCAGCCTACAAAGAGCAATGCTGAGCATGGCCCTGTTCTGCAAAGGTTTCTGGAACTTTGAAGGCCTTTCTCCCTCTAAACTTGGTTTTTCCTTAACTTTGAAGACCTTTCTCCCTCTAAACTTGGTTTTGCCTTAACTTTGAAGACCTTTCTCCCCCTAAACTTGGTTTTGCCTTAACTTTCAAGACCTTTCTCCCTCTAAACTTGGTTTTGCCTTAACTTTGAAGACCTTTCTCCCCCTAAACTTGGTTTTGCCTTAACTTTCAAGACCTTTCTCCCTCTAAACTTGGTTTTGCCTTAACTTTGAAGACCTTTCTCCCCCTAAACTTGGTTTTGCCTTAACTTTCAAGACCTTTCTCCCTCTAAACTTGGTTTTGCCTTAACTTTGAAGACCTTTCTCCCCCTAAACTTGGTTTTGCCTTAACTTTCAAGACCTTTCTCCCTCTAAACTTGGTTTTGCCTTAACTTTGAAGACCTTTCTCCCCCTAAACTTGGTTT
>NW_011406744.1:0-985 GCF_000754665.1 Bison bison bison | reverse complement strand
GTACAGTTGGAATGATAAGTTATGAACTAGAATGAGGGGCATATAGAGGATGATGTATACAAAAGGCTTCAAGAGAGATGTCAGTCTATATGCCTGGGGAGGGTTGTTGACCTAGCTCTGGGGGTAGAATTCAGGTATATGCACATAAGGGAAAGGAGAGGACACTTCAGAAAGACCAGGATTCTAAAGAGATGCAGGAACACCCTGAGTGTGACTGGTGAAGTGGGGGAGAGTGGGTCCCTGTGGTTAAGGACAAGGGGTTATATGTTTGGAAACATTCATTGATTGGTGCCAAATATCTGTGAGGTCAAGGCATTTGGATTTTGTTGTATGGAAAACCAGTAAAGGTTTTGAACTGGAAATGAAGCATTAAGGTGGCTGAAGCAAGGCAGACTACTCGGGAGGCTCATTTTCATAGTCCTGGGTGAGTCTAGCGGGGGTCTGAGCTAAAGTTCTCAAGTGCAGTGAAAAGCACTGTAGAGGAAGGAAGGTTAAATTATTTTTATCCTTGACTGCTTGTACCTCTTCTCATTATAGATGTATTTTGATCATTATAGATTTATTTTTGAAATTATATATATTTGGTTGCACTGGGTCTTTGTTGTGGAGCATAGGCTCTCTAGTTGTAGTGTGAGGACTTGGTTACCCCATGGCATGGGGGATCTTAGTTCCTGGACTAGGGATTGAACCCTTGTCCCCTGCACTGGAAGGCAGATTTTTAACTACTGGACCACCAGGGAAGTCTCTGAAATTGTATTTTAAAGCTTACATTTTGTATTTAGTGACAATAATAGATGCATAATAAATATATTTTTATTTACAAAATGATGAAGATTTTCATAGTATTTAATTTTAAATTCTTCTTCCTCCTCTCAAAAATACAATCTTTTACTTTTTGTTATTTCCATGTTTACATATTTTTAGTACACAAATTCTCTTCAGATTTTTCAAGAGGCTGTTTCCAGAGCAAAAAAAAAAAAAAAAA
>NW_011406743.1:0-620 GCF_000754665.1 Bison bison bison | reverse complement strand
ACTGAAGTAGGTAGCCATTCCCTCCTTTCCTTCTCCAGGGAATCTTCCCGACCCAGGGATTGAACCCAAGTTGCCTGCATTGCAGGCAAATTTTTTTTTACCATCCAAGTCACCATGAAAGCCTAAAGATTGATACTAATGGTTATAATCAATAGGCAGAAGTTGACCTGTCATGGTACTCCACCAAATAAAACCCAGAGCTAGACTCATTTGGCCATTTTTGTCAGTGGTCTGGCAAACGGGCTATGCTGTGAAGTTTCTGTCCTTGTAGTCAGTCTAGAAGAGCTTACTATTAAACTAAAGGAAATGGGGTCAAAATAGCACATGAGACTCAGAGCTGACTTAAAAATTGGCAAAGAGATGTTATAGGCAAAGAGGTATTGATCACAATTTGGGCAAGATCTCAGTGACTTGATGAACTCTCCCTTGACTGCTGTGTGCTTCGTGAACTGTTGTGGATCCACAACAGATTGTGGGACCACTGGGGTACAAGATTGGCTTTACTCAGCAGATACTCCAGCACATGCGATGTGCCAAGATGATGAGGATGCAGTGATGAGAGGGGCAGCTCTAACTCCTTCCCTCCTGGAGTGTATGTAAGGTGTGCTGATGATAAATAC
>NW_011406742.1:0-681 GCF_000754665.1 Bison bison bison | reverse complement strand
ATTTCCAGCAAAACAAAAAGCACTTGAAAAGGGCTAAATCAAATTCACCTTCAGAGCTAGAAGAATCTGGCTAATGTGATTTCAAGCTCCCCCTCCCTTCCCCCAAAGCTCACCACCTTCTTACTGAAGTCTCAAATTCTTTTTAACAAGAGAAAAAGTCTTTCATGCCACAATTAGGGATAAAAGACATAAAATGCAAACGCCTGGCTGAGCTCCAGTTGGAGAATAATCAATCAATCCTTGGAATATAAATTACTAATATCAGATTCTTTCCTGGTATGACAGAGGGAGGAGGGTTAAAGACCAGGATGATAGTGACACCTGAAATGGAGGTTGCCAAGGAGATGGGAGCCGAGGAGGAGGGGGCAATCCCTTCTAGGTACACAACACCTTAAGATTTGAAGAGTGTGTGTGTGTGTGTGTGTGTGTGTGTGTGTTTTGAATCACTACTGCTCACAGCCCTGGGAGGCAGGCACGTGTGTCCTTTTCATCAAGCATAAGAGGAAACTGAGGCTCAGAGCTGTCCAGAAACCATTGCCAGGACCAAAGGTTGCCAAACTAGAGATCTTTATCTTATATTTGACCCTAAGGTTCTGATTGCAAGCCCAGTGATCTTTAAAATGTATCAAAGCTGCAGAATGAAACTGACAACAGAAGAAATATCCTACCAACTTTCACAAT
>NW_011406741.1:0-669 GCF_000754665.1 Bison bison bison | reverse complement strand
CCTCTGCAGGTGTCCTTGAGGACACTGCCCTAGGAACCCACAAGGCTCCTGTTTTCCTTCTCAGCCTGTCCCCTGAGAATCCCAGAGGAAGAACAGAGGCCTTAATATTCCTCTGCATCCTCTCAGCCCTGCTTTGGATTTACTGAGGTGACAGCAGGTGCTGGCAGTGGCGTCCTCTCAGCTCATCTCCAGTATTATCACATCAAGTCCTGGTGGAACCTGGGCACCTTTCCGTCTGCTACTCTGATGCAGACACTGTAGACTTCCACATGATCCAGAAGCAAGTGAAAGAATGCCTCAGTCCACCTCCCTCCCAGGGGATACCCAGTGCTGAGAGCTCAGTAGGGTATTTTCTATCCTGAGTTCACTGGGATCATCATTCATGGCCCTTACCTTGGCTCCTTAAAATTTTGGGCACTATTCTCCATTTCCTGACTGATGGCTGCACCTTCAGACTAGACATTTCCCCTCCCCTAGACTTGCTGTAAAGCACTGAAGCAGATGTTCAACCTCACAGCCCATCCCTGAGATTTCCTGGGCTGAAATCCAAGGGTTGGGATGTACGCTCTGATTCCTCACTCAGGTTCCTCAATTGGGCTCCTGGTAGAGAAACTCTACTTTCTCCTGAACTGATGCCCGTCTGATAGTAAAAGCCAACCACCCTGTGTT
>NW_011406740.1:0-633 GCF_000754665.1 Bison bison bison | reverse complement strand
CTTACAATGCCTCCAAATCTGACTGTTCAGTCCTGACATATAGCCTGATCTGAAAATGACATTATTTTCCATTTGAACTACCTATAACAGGTTGTGCCATTTGAAATTAAGAAAATCACTTATGTAGTAATCGGTACCAAGAGTTTCAGAAGAAAGCAGAACTTGAAGGAAATGAGAATTAACACTTGGTCATGCAACTCTGGCAACCCATAATAAGACTTTTAGACCTTGTAATTGCTACCTATGAACAGTAAAAAAGGAACAAGGCTCTTCCTCTCTATACTGGAGAGAGTACAGAAACACACTGACAAATAGAGCGATAAGAAACAAACCTCCGAATTTCTTTCTTTCACAGTGCTTAAGTAAATAAAAACAAAAACAAAAAAATCATATTTTTTTGTAAACTGCTAAATTATATCAACTTAATTTGAAATATCACCTGGGATCTTATGGGAGAATCAGAACGATGGTTGGAAGAGTGGCATCCTTGGTATTAAAATGGAGACATGCAGGTGTATGCGGATTACTCAGAGAACCCCAAACTTCACACTCCTTCTGCCATTCTGAAAACTAGCAACGCCTTTCCTGCTTGACATAATTGTTCACTGCTTCTTGGCTTCTTTTTTCCTTTTT
>NW_011406739.1:0-711 GCF_000754665.1 Bison bison bison | reverse complement strand
GAAGGAGAAGGGGGCAATAGAGGATGAGCTGGTTGAAGAGCATAACTGACTCAATGGACATGAGTTTGAGCAAGCTCCGGGAGCTGGTGATGGACAGGGAAGCCCATGGGGTTGCAGAGTCATACACGGTTTAGTGACTGAACAACAACAAAGATGATCACAAACATTAAAAAAAAAAATTTTTTTGAGGAAACTCTTTTAAGACCTCTTAGGGTGAAAATTACTTTTTTTCTTTTTAAAGTTACATTTCTAGGTGTCTTTGAGATGTAAATGTTCTATCTGATCTTCCTAAGTAGTTCTATTGTGTGTGTGTTTGTGTCAGGCTTATAAGAGGTCTTTTTATAATTTAGTGGTGGCCAAATGACTGATTTAAAATTAGAGAAACTAACTAATCATTAAATCTAGAGCACAGACCAAAAAGCTGCCAAAACCGGGGTTTCCTAGGAACTGCAGGATTTTGTCACATATGGATATCCCAACTTTGGGATAATTGCAAAGCCATTACACCATACTTTGAAAGGTACAGATTCTGAAACTTTGGTTTGAATGGGAGATTGCCAAAAGGCTTATGAGACTCTGAAGCTGAAGCTCATGATTGAAACGGCCCTAGGCCTGCCCGAGGTCCAGAAAGAATTCAAATTGTATGTGCAGGAGAAGCAGGGGCTGGACCAGGGTGTGGTGGGAGAGAATCCCTGACCAGTAGCTTATCTT
>NW_011406738.1:0-693 GCF_000754665.1 Bison bison bison | reverse complement strand
GGAGGCCTGCTGGTGGTAACCAAGGCTGCCTCCAGCAGCTTCCTAGAGGCTTTGTCTCTGTAGCACCTGACCAAGTGATCCTTTGGGATAAAATTGCCTTAGGGCACTGAAGAAAAGAACCAACTTCTTTTGCTGGGCTGGGGGTCGGGCATGGAGAGGCCCTGGATAACTGAAATCCAGAGGCAGCCCCAAAGTTCTGTTTAAGTGGATTCTGACTTGTTCTATTCACATCACCCTTCCTTTCCCTCAGCAACCTCCTAACGAATGGCGGGACTTCCAGTTTTTAAAAAGATCTTTTTGTCTACGCTGCATACAGCATGTGGAATCTTAGTTCGCCAACCAGGGATGGAACCCACGCCCCCTGCATTGGAAGCTCGGAGTCTTAAGCCCTGGACCACGAAGGACGTCCCCTGAGACTTCCAGTTTTAGCAGAAAGTGCTGCAGAATGCTTGCTGTGTGCAAGGCTCTATGCTGAGCACTTTAAGGAGGACAGTTGCTCAGGAAACCTGCTATAAGATGCCTGTTTAAAAATGTCACAGAGGCTGGCGCCGCCCGTGGGGACGAGCCCCGGACGCTGGCCCCGGCTGGGTGCTGCGAGGCTGCCACCCCAGCGTCGGTGCTGGCCCTGGCGGAGCCTGAACCTGGCCTGGGGCCTGCTCCTAGCAAGGGCACCATCGTCTACCATCATCGCAC
>NW_011406737.1:0-1007 GCF_000754665.1 Bison bison bison | reverse complement strand
GGCTGCCTGGGGACACACACAAGCACACTTAGGGGCGTGCGCTCTCTCTGTGGGAGCCGGGCTGCCTGGGGACACACACAAGCACACTTAGGGGCGTGCGCTCTCTCTGTGGGAGCCGGGCTGCCTGGGGACACACACAAGCACACTTAGGGGCGTGCGCTCTCTCTGTGGGAGCCGGGCTGCCTGGGGACACACACAAGCACACTTAGGGGCGTGCGCTCTCTCTGTGGGAGCCGGGCTGCCTGGGGACACACACAAGCACACTTAGGGGCGTGCGCTCTCTCTGTGGGAGCCGGGCTGCCTGGGGACACACACAAGCACACTTAGGGGCGTGCGCTCTCTCTGTGGGAGCCGGGCTGCCTGGGGACACACACAAGCACACTTAGGGGCGTGCGCTCTCTCTGTGGGAGCCGGGCTGCCTGGGGACACACACAAGCACACTTAGGGGCGTGCGCTCTCTCTGTGGGAGCCGGGCTGCCTGGGGACACACACAAGCACACTTAGGGGCGTGCGCTCTCTCTGTGGGAGCCAGGCTGCCTGGGGACACACACAAGCACACTCAGGGGCGTGAGCTCTCTCTGTGAGAGCCAGGCTGCCTGGGGACACACACAAGCACACTCAGGGGCGTGAGCTCTCTCTGTGAGAGCCAGGCTGCCTGGGGACACACACAAGCACACTCAGGGGCGTGAGCTCTCTCTGTGAGAGCCAGGCTGCCTGGGGACACACACAAGCACACTCAGGGGCGTGAGCTCTCTCTGTGAGAGCCAGGCTGCCTGGGGACACACACAAGCACACTCAGGGGCGTGAGCTCTCTCTGTGAGAGCCAGGCTGCCTGGGGACACACACAAGCACACTCAGGGGCGTGAGCTCTCTCTGTGAGAGCCAGGCTGCCTGGGGACACACACAAGCACACTCAGGGGCGTGAGCTCTCTCTGTGAGAGCCAGGCTGCCTGGGGACACACACAAGCACACTCAGGGGCGTGAGCTCTCTCTGTGAGAGCCAGGCT
>NW_011406736.1:0-636 GCF_000754665.1 Bison bison bison | reverse complement strand
TTTTTTCAGGTAATGAGAACTGGGACAGTTTTTTTCATTTCCAAATCAGTCCATTTAAATTGCACTAATTAATCATCTTTTACTTTATTTCACTCTTATTTTTGGCTGTGCCTCTGGGCCTCTGGGGTCTTAGTTCCAGGACCAGGGATTGAACCCAGGGCTATAGCTGTGAAAGCGCAGAGTCCCAACCACTGGGCTGCCGGGGAACTCCCATTAATCACTTATTTTAGAACAATGAGAGGTTTTAGTTTTCACTTCTTTTTTGATACAGTTTATTCACGGATCCTTCCAAAGAGACTAGCACTTGTAGTATTTACTAATGAGATTTACTGCATGAATAGACTGCACTTTATCAGTTAGGAAAAAAGCCTATTTGATACAGATTTGAATGGTTTCCTACTACTTAAAGTTACAATCATTACTTAAAGTTGACTAAACATTCATAAATTGGCCTGTGCCTGATACTCAGCTTGTCTAACAAGTCTGCACTCCTGCGGAAGGAAACAACAGCACAGCATAAATGAATACTCCTGGGGCCAGTTTATTATTATTATTATTTTAGTTTTCTGTTTTTTTTTTAATTTTATTTTATTTTTAAACTTTACAATATTGTATTAGTTTTGCCAAATATCAAAA
>NW_011406735.1:0-631 GCF_000754665.1 Bison bison bison | reverse complement strand
TAAAGCTCAGTATTTCTCTGTAGGTAGCATTCGGTCTTTATGGTATCTATTCTGCTCTTTCCTGTCTTAAGCTAATGTTTCCTGTAGGAGAAGTGAAAATGGACTTCTCTTATCTTCCTCATGGAGGAACATGTGTCTTGGTTTTATTTCCTTGCTTCAAACTTGATAAAGAAAGCTCTTTGTTATTTCTCTCATTTTTATGTGCCAAGATATTCTTAGAGATTTAACTTTATAGATACTACAATACTATGTTTTAAAGACATATATGTATAATTATGTTAGTTTTTATTGTGATTTGCTACCATACTTTCTCTCATGTCCCTCTAGGTTTTTTGTTTTTTTTTTTTTAGTTTATGGTTACTGCCTAGCCATAGTGTTTTATAGAATCCAGTTTTTTCCCCTTATTATTTATTTTTAAGACTGTACTGAAATTCTAGCCTTTTGTGTCATTTCATTTTTTTAATGTCCACTGTTTTTTACACAACTTTATTTTTCTAATTAAAATAATGTATCATTGTAGAAAATTTAGAGCACACATATATAACATGTAGAAACAAAATCGTCTGCATTCTCAGTATATCTAGTCATGGTCATAGCAACTATTTTGGCATATATATTTTAAAAATATGAA
>NW_011406734.1:0-642 GCF_000754665.1 Bison bison bison | reverse complement strand
ATATATATATACATATAAAAGTATGCATAACTGAATCACTTTGCTGTACACCTGGAACTTTGTAAATCAAATATACTTCAATAAAAAATTTTTGCATCACTAAGTTCTTATATCTAAGTCAAATCTCTCTTCCTGTGGTTTTTGTGTACATTTCTATCCTCTTCCTCCTTCTCCTCCTCCTCCTCTTCCTCTTACTACTCCTACCATTACTACTAGCTTTCACTTCTTAAATGATTACTCTGCCAGGCACTGGTGCTATGTTTTTAATCTGTGTTTAGTGGTAATTAATGTAAGTAGTGGTATAAATGAACTTTCAAAGATGTGAATGTGCATTCAAATGTCCAATCACTGTTAGTCTACGTGTCTGGTGTACATTGCCACATGAGTGCATCCTCAGTGAGTGGCTGTGCTTTTGTGTACTTTACTGTATAGAGTACAGTACCTTTATTTCAATCCAGGATGTCTGGAAGCAAATGTAAAAGCAGTGGTGATGTAGCTGGTACTGCTGAGAGGAACCAAGTGATAATGATGGAAACAAAAGTGAAAATAATTGAGAGAGTGGAGTGAAGTGAAAAGATGGAGGGGAAGAGAGAAAGGACAAAGAGAGACAAGAGGAAGAAGTAACTGAAAAACCAAAAAGAT
>NW_011406733.1:0-699 GCF_000754665.1 Bison bison bison | reverse complement strand
TGTTGACAATTGAGTATAACTGGATTGCAGACTGTTTTACATTACTTTTCCTGAATTAGGAATATGACCGTCTGACTGTTCAATGACTATTTGTATTTACAGTTTCCAGAATTTGCCATTACAATAGGAACAATCCTTGCTGTATACTTTTTTAAAATAACTGTGCTCTCTCTGCTGGAACTGTTGAAAGAAAATATATAGAGTGGATCTATTGCTCATCAGCTTTATTTTTTAAACGTACCACTTATTTTGTTGGAATTGTCAAAGACTGTATTTAGAACTCATAATGCTTTTTGTTTAATGTTTTTAAACATTAGATTTTTTTAGTTTTATTTCTTTTCCATTAATTGTCATAAATTATTCAGAACTGTAGTTCTTTGTGTTTACCTTATTTCCTGCAATGTTCCTATTGGATTTTCTTAAATGTTTGGTGACTCTCTATTGCCTGTTTGGTCTTAAAAGTTTTCTTTGTACATCTCGAGCAGGACTCAGTTAGGCCATGATCCTTCCCCATATACATTTTTTCTGCCTATAGCAATCCTTATTCAGTCCATGACCTTACCCAGAAAAGGGAAGGGAATATATTGAAATATCAGTGAAATAAACAGAATTCTAATATCACTCTAGGATTTCCCTCTCTGGTATACATGCCATGAGCAAGAGTGAGTTATATGTATTTTACTCCTGAGATTAAGTCAT
>NW_011406732.1:0-622 GCF_000754665.1 Bison bison bison | reverse complement strand
GAAAATGTAAATTTGATAATGATGACTGAAAGCATAATGAAAATATCAGTTTTCAGTTGGCAGATGAAATGAAAGTTCTATTTTAGACATTTTTTTTCAAGTGTGCAACTGAAATTACAATGGTAGTTTCACATTTCTATAATCTATTTTTTCTTTTTTTATATTGGGTCTGTTTAGGTCCCCAAACCCAGAACAGCAATTTTATTTTTGTTTGATTCTTCTTTTCTCTGAAAACTGCAAATTAAGTCCCTTTATATTATTCCAAAAACAGGCTTCCTTTCTTTTCTCCATCCCTGGTTTCTCAAATAATTGCTCCTTTGTGAAGAACCGAACAATAGCAAACCACTGGTAATCTGTTGCTGGTTTAAGTCCTATATTTAGCTAGCAAGTTGTTTAATCAGAAACACAATTTGACCTATTGGGTAACCAAATTTTGTTTAATATGTTTGAGAATAATATATCTCTATTTCGGACTAAGACATTCTCATCTAGTTTTCCATAGACAATAGAGACTTTTTAGTACAAAACAGGATATACCAAAATTATATCATTCGATAAAATTTGAAAGTAGAAAATTAAAAGTTTAACCAATATTTTATTTTTATCATTCCACAAGATTTTT
>NW_011406731.1:0-618 GCF_000754665.1 Bison bison bison | reverse complement strand
CAAGTTGCCTGCATGTGTGGCTTTGGTTGTTTTACTTAACCTCTCAGTGCTTTCCTCTTGTCATCTGTAGGATGGAGATAAGAATACTGCCTTCATTATTGACAGGATGACCACATTTTATCCAAACAAGGACAGTTTTGATAGTGGAAAGTGGCACGGACCATCCAGCTCTATAATGATGATGCTTTTTTTTATTTTGCAGTAATTATCAAATAATAAGGCAATTACAGATTTAAATGATCAGAAAATCACAAAGCCATTCAATCATGAGCATTCAGATGCCCACAGCAAGACTGCTCAGCCTGTGTGATGATGGTCTCATGTTCACCGAACCTATGATTTTCCCGTGTTTTCCACTGACCCCACCAAGTAGTTGCCTAGGGGCTTAATGGGTTTTGCATGCCATGTCGTGGGCCAAGGCTGGTGCCCCAAATGCTTGTTAGCAGGACAGCAGTATCTCACCACTGACAGACCAAATGAAAGATTTATTTATCCCCAGCCTCTTTTGTCTGAGTGCACTTCATTTTATCAGCAACTTCTGTTCCAGTTATCCTGGAAAGAGTGTTAGCTCTGACATTGCTTTTGGAAAGGTTCCAGAGCAGAGGCCACAGGTGGTGA
>NW_011406730.1:0-741 GCF_000754665.1 Bison bison bison | reverse complement strand
GTTGTTTATTAAGTAACATATAAGGAGAATGGCAGTAATGCTAGTGGGAGCACAAAAGCTAGTTTCTTTTTAAATCACTTTGTATCTAAAAGGAAGGGGCAGCTAGTTTAACACAGGGGCTTGATGCTTCCCACTGAGGCAGGGACGGTAAGTTCATACTTACTGAGTACTTACTAACCACAAATCATTGTGCTAAGCACTTTATACTGCATATACACTTTAACACTACAAGAGAAGTACTATTTTCATCCCCATTTTACTGATGAAGAAACAGAAGTTTAGAGAATTAACTTCCACTCATGAAACCATCAAAGGTTTCTAGATCTGCTTCCTACTGCAAGGCCTTTGTCCATTCTCTTCCTTCAGCCCCATAATTGCAGCTGCCATTTTTGAGCACCCACTAGGTAGAAGCAATGTGAAATTCACATACATCAATTCACTTTAATCTTCAAACTCTGAAGGAGTTTCCTGTCATCCTCATTTTATAAATGAACAAACAGAGGCTCAGAGAAGTGACTTGCCAAGATGACACGGCTAGCAATGGAGGAGGGTTTCAAACTGACCCCAAAGCCTGTCTCTTGATCACTACTCTGTTGTCTAGGGCTCGAATGGTCTCTTCTCTGTTCCCCACAACACTGTTACTCCCTCCCTCTTGGTACCAGTGTCATTCTATCATGCAAGTTCACTGAAGATAGAGATGGTATACATTCACCAAATACTTTGCAGGTACCTTGTGTGTAG
>NW_011406729.1:0-630 GCF_000754665.1 Bison bison bison | reverse complement strand
GAGTCAGCTCTTCGCATCAGGTGGCCAGAGTATTGGAGCTTCAGCATTAATCCTTCCAGTGAATATTCAGGGTTGATTTCCTCTGTCTTCATCGGAACCATTCTAATGAGCGTGCAGTGGTAAAGCATAGGCTCCTCCCCCCTTCCATCATGCATCTTAGAAGTTTTTCACCATGGCAACTTGTGACAAGGGCAGCTAATTATCACCCAAGACAGAGAATTACAGCTTTTCTTTGAAGTCTGTCTCCCAGGACATGGCATTCATTTCTAAAACCATAGGAGTTTCCTTGGGTCTTTTGTTTTGTTTTGTTTACTTGGCTGAGCCAAATCTTAGTTGTGGCATACGAACTCTTAGTTGCAGCATGCAGGATCTAGTTCCCCGACCAGGGTCAAACCGGGGCCCCCTGCATGGGGAGCATGGAGTCTTAGCCCCTGGACCACCAGGGAAGTCCCTCCCAGGATCTTTTTGATCAAGAAGAGATTGTATTAGAAAACAGAGGTTGGTAACAGGAATATTTATGCAAGTCTTCATACACAGGAAAACAAGCCTGGTTGTCTTCGAAATGCTCTCCCCCCAGGTGAGGCAGGAGCTTGTTGTACCTTGAAAATGGGGTGCACGGCAGGCAGCTGG
>NW_011406728.1:0-802 GCF_000754665.1 Bison bison bison | reverse complement strand
CATATATCTGTGCTCTGTAGAAGCAAACATACCCTTAAAAACCATATAAATGACAGATCTGATTTAGAATACTGTTGGCTAGAAAATTATCCAGTTGTGTCCTTTCCGTGCTGCTACTGCTTATATACCCCTTGATCCCCCTGCAGAGAATCTTTGGAGTAATTATCTACCAAAGGGAGAGATCATTGAGAAGCCCTCAGCCAAATCTTCCGAAGTCTTAGGCAGCTTAAACCATGAGTATGTCCTTGTGGACATCACCACCTCTTTCACTCTTCTGGTGGGCATCTTCTTTCCCTCTGTCACAGGTAAGCACATGGGCTGTTGTCTGTATTATGGGTGATGAGACCAGGGAAGGGGTTTTTCTTAGGAGACAAAGCTATATTCTCGGGATTCCTAGATTTTCCTCTAGCCTTTGATAGCAGTTCAAATATCAATGTCTAGGAACTAAAGAAGTTAACTTGTTCTTTTTTTCCTTTTTTAAAGGCATCATGGCAGGATCAAACAGATCTGGGGATCTGAAAGATGCTCAAAAGTCCATTCCCATTGGCACTATCCTCGCCATACTGACCACCTCCTTTGTCTGTATCCTTTTGCTGGATCCAGTTTGAGTTTTAGTTATAGGAACAGCCATAGAACAAGGGTGATCAGTATTTTTATCCTGGTAATAAAGATATCTGCTTTCTACCCCCTCACTTCACACCAGATAATCTACCTGTGAAAGTTGCTCCATCGTGTCTGACTCTTTGTGACCTCATGGACTTAGTCCATGGAACTCTCCAGGCCAGAATACTGGAGTGGGTAG
>NW_011406727.1:0-970 GCF_000754665.1 Bison bison bison | reverse complement strand
CGTGGCTATCATGCAATGATCACGGGACTGCACATGCACTAATCACGTAATTGTAGGCAATGATCACGTGGCTATCATGCACTGATCACGTGGCTGATCATACACTGATCACGTGACTGCCCATTCACTGATCCTGTAACTGATCATGCACTGATCATGTGACTTATCATACACTGATCACGAGACTCCACCTGCACTGATCACGTGGCTGACCATGCACTGAACACGAAGCTGATCATACACTGATCACGGGACTGCATGCACTGATCACGTGGCTGATCATTCACTGATCACGTGGCTGTTCATGCCCT
This sequence comes from Bison bison bison, assembly GCF_000754665.1. Lineage (NCBI taxonomy): Eukaryota > Metazoa > Chordata > Mammalia > Artiodactyla > Bovidae > Bison > Bison bison. The sequence continues at coordinate 659 of NW_011406727.1, read as the reverse complement.
GATAACCTTGTTATCATACACTGATCACGTGCCTGATCATGCACTCTTCACGTGCCTGATCATGCACTGATCACGTGGCTAATAATGCACTGATAACCTTGTTATCATACACTGATCACGTGCCTGATCATGCACTCTTCACGTGCCTGATCATACACTGATCACGTGACTGTACATGCACTGATCACGTCGCTGAACATATAATGAACACGTGGCTGATCATGCACTGATCACGTGGGTGAACATGCACTGATCACGTGGCTGATCATGCACTAATCATGTTGTGGATTATGCACTGATCACGTGGCTGATCATGCACTAATCACCTTGTGGATTTTGGACTGATAACGTACCTAATCATGCACTGATCACGTGGCTGATCATGCACCGATCACGAAGCTGATCATACACTGATCACGTGACTGTGCCTGCACTGATCACGTGGCTAATCATGCACTGATCCCATGGCTGAACATGCACTAATCACGTGACTGATCATACACTGGTCACCTGGCTATCATGCACTGATCACGTGGCTGATCATACACTGATCACGTGCCTGATAATGCACTGATTAAGCACTGATCACCTGGCTGATCATGCACTGATCACGAAGCTGATCATACACTGATCATGTGACTGTTCATGCACTGATTACA
>NW_011406726.1:0-974 GCF_000754665.1 Bison bison bison | reverse complement strand
ATTTCTGGCCCTTCGCCATTTTCCCAAGGACTTCCTCCAACCGGCTATTTTGTACTGGGCTTCCCAACAGCCTGCCACCTGTGCAGCTACCGAGAAATCATCAGAATGGACAGAGGCAAGAGAAAAGTAAAAGCTCGAGCTCTAGGGGCATTTTACATGATTCTTCCAGGGTGGAGCTAGCAAATCAGTTCTTATTTGACCTCTGGCCAACAAATTTATTCCAAGGAGACAGCCTCACCACTGAAGAGAAAAGCCTTTCATCTCATCTCCAGTACCTACAGTGTGAACTCAGTAAATAATTATAGAATAAATGTGGAAATAGCCATGGTCTATGATTTGTCTGGTATTATGTTAGATACGCCTCATTCCCTGCAGTTATGACTACCTTGGTGTTTCCATACATCCCACCCTTATACCCACCTACTTACTATGCTTCGCTGTTTTCTTAGGTTAACAGCTCTGCCTCAGGCAGACCTGACCACCAGTGTCAACCTGTGGTCAGGCACTGAAGTCAAGCTTTACAGAAAGGCTTGGGTTCTCTCTCAGCCGCAATCAATGAGCCAGTTTCCTTTCTGACCTTTCATAAACTTCAACTTGTTGATTGCTTACATAAGACGGTATGAGCAAAGCAATTTCTTATTCAGAGTGTGATCTCTTCACATCCCCAGTGCAAATATTGGCATTTAACTTTTTCTGGGAATCAGTATTATGACCCTATAGCCTCCAGGTTTGGCAATATTTACTAATATTATATGGCTTTACATGCATCATTTCAATTAATCTGTAATACATTGACTTGAACCCTCAGAATAACTGTATTATCTAAGAATTACACATAGTTTATGAATAAGCATCCCAGATGTCCAGAGGATTAAATAACTTGTCCACCTTACACGTTCATGCTACTAAGTCACTTCAGTCATGTCCAACTCTTTTCAACCCCGTGGACTATAGCCTGCCAGGCTCCCCTGTCC
>NW_011406725.1:0-637 GCF_000754665.1 Bison bison bison | reverse complement strand
TAAACATGAAAGCGGAAAGTGGACGTGTTAGTTGCTTAGTGGTGTTTGACTCTTTGCAACCCCATGGACTGTAGCCCACCAGACTCCTCTGTCCATTCTCCAGGCAAGAATACTGGAGTGGGTAGCCAGTCGCTTCTTTAACCAGTACCTGAAGAAAACCGAGATGGCTTCATCCACAGTTTATATATGAATGGTTGAATAGGATCCTTCTGTATTCTCAGTATTTTAAGATTTCATGGCTCACATAAGTGTTTTCCAGTAACATTTCTGTCTGTTACTAATACTGTTTCTTTTTTCTTTCTTATTTCTCCTGTTTATCCACTTAGTAGTTAGAAAATTCATTTTTACTGAATGTTTCAGGTAGCTCATGTTTCTAGGTCCTGGTTTTTACCAATTTAAAACTAGACCTTAATTTAAGCAAGTATTTTTACACTTATGGCTAAGGATATAAATTATACTTATTTTTATAATATATTAAGTAAATTAATATATTACAATTAAATATATTAACTAAATTAACATAATTAAATATATTAGTTATCTTTATATGGATAGTATATTAGTGTCCTGGAGTATTTAAAGTATAAGGATAACTAATATATTTAATTATGTTAATTTAGTTAATATATTTAATTGT
>NW_011406724.1:0-949 GCF_000754665.1 Bison bison bison | reverse complement strand
TGATCCACACCAGTCAAAGGCTTTGGCATAGTCAATAAAGCAGAAATAGATGTTTTTCTGGAACTCTCTATTACTTATTTCTTTCAGCTAAGGATTACCTCAGACACAGGTTTCATAAGCAACAGTCAGGTTTCTGATTTATTCCTCAACAATTTGTGTCTAGTTTACAAGAAAACCTGATAGAGAAATTGAAAGACTCATCTGAGTAGACAGGAAACTTTAGGAGCATTCAAGGCTGCTACCTCTACCTAAAGACACCTCTACCTTCAACATCAAGAAACACCAACCCTGCCTAGAAGTCATCTATATAAGAAGAAAGCTTTGGAAGGTGATCTTGAGGAATATCCTTTTTCACACATAAGAATTATGACTTTGGGTAGATTCAGTGTGCAATCTTTCTTCTCCAGAAATCTGAACACATGCCTGGAGCTCAGTGCAGGAATGTTTGCATAGAGATGAAGATCTTGGTTCCTCTTACAGATCTTCTACAATGTAAAGCTCCATCTTTTTTTAATTGGAGGCTAATTACTTTACAATATTGTGCTGGTTTTTGCCATAAAAAACCATGGTGTACATGGGTGTACATGTGTTACCCATCCTGACCTTCCTTTCCATGGGTGTACATGTGTTACCCATCCTGAATCAGCCATGGGTGTACATGTGTTACCCATCCTGATCCTCCTTTCCACCTCCCTCCCCATCCCATCCCTCAGGGTCATCTCAGTGCGCCAGCCCTGAGCACCCTGTCTCACGCGCTGAACCTGGACTGGCGATCTATTTCAAATATGATAACATATATGTTTCAATGCTATACTCTCAAATCAGCCCATCCTCACCTTCTCCCACAGAGTCCAAAAGTCTGTTCTCTCCATCTGTGTCTCTTTTCTTATCTTGCATATAGGGTCATCATTATCATCTTTCTAAATTCCATATATATGTGTTAATATAC
>NW_011406723.1:0-706 GCF_000754665.1 Bison bison bison | reverse complement strand
TCCTTGTAGTTCAAGGGACTCTCAAGAGTCTTCTCCAACACCACAGTTCAAAAGCATCAGTGCTTCAAAAGCATCCCTTCTTCCCTGGAGAAGGGAATGGCAAAATACTTCAGTATTCTTGCCTTAAGAACCCCACGGACAGTATTAAAGGCCATTCAGATATGACCTAAATCAAATACCTTATGATTATACAGTGGAAGTGACAGATTCAAGGAATTAGATCTGATAGAGAGAGTCCCTGAAGAACTATGGATGAAGGTTCATAACATTGTACAGGAGGCAGTGATCAAAACCGTCTCCAAGAAATGCAAAAAGGCAAAATGGTTGCCTGAGGAGGCCTTATAAATAGCTGAGAATAGAAGAGAAATGAAAGGCAAAGTAGAAAAGGAAAGATATACCCATCTGAATGCAGAGTTCCAAAGAATAGCAAGGAGGGGTAAGAAAGCCTTCCTCAGTGATCAGTAGAAGAAATAGAGGAAAACAATAGAATGGGAAGGGAATCCCAGCTGGCTCAGAGTGTAAAGAGTCAGCCTGCAATGCAGGAGACCCAGGTTTGATCCCTGGGTCAGGAAGATCCCCTGGAGAAGGAAATGACAACCCACTCCAGTATTCTTGCCTGGAAAATGCCATGGCCAGAGGACCCTGGCGGGCTACAGTCCATGGGGTAACAAAGAGTCAGACACGACTGAGCACCTTTAATTCCAAT
>NW_011406722.1:0-739 GCF_000754665.1 Bison bison bison | reverse complement strand
TAGACTACCTTGTGGAAGGTTACACAACTGAGCCTAGGAAAAATTATGTAAAAAGCAAATTTAACACAAGCCTACTTGAGTAAGAGCAAGTCCACTAAATCTTCCTAAATGCTATAACTAATTGTTTTTAAGAAAATAGATCCTTAATTTGGGGTTTCAGAAAGATACTAAGTATAATGAGGGAAAAAGGAATATAAACCTTTGTGAGAATTAAAACAAAGCTGAGCTCTGTTTTCAGAGTTCTTATAGCTGTCTTCTCATGAAACTCCAAGCAAGAGTGAAAGACAGTGTTCGTGTTCTTTTCTCTAAAATGCTATGACAACTTAAAAATGTAGACAGTACATAGAAAAAAATTATGTAAATTAATATGCATTAACAGGGTAAATGCACAAAAGAGCATCTTTTAAAATACTGTATATCTTACTTAAAATGAAAAGTAAAATAATATTACAAGCTATGGTATGTTTACAAAATATGGAAACAAGTTATAGACATCAAAAGACAACTAGACAAACTTCCCAGCCACCCTCCTCCTGCCTGAGTGTCATGGGGAAACATGTGCCTTTAAAAAACTGCGATTTAAACATTTTACCTGTAAATACTTAATTCGTGCTGCAAGTGCAGAGGTATTACTACAACTTTTGCTTCTGGTTGCATTTAAGTAGCATTTAATGGCATCCTGAGGCTGGTTGCAGGATTCGTAGAGTGTGCCTAGGTCCATCCAGGCTGCAGCATGGCC
>NW_011406721.1:0-692 GCF_000754665.1 Bison bison bison | reverse complement strand
ATCCTGGGTCCAGCCAGGTGTGCCTGGGCCCCGCTCTTTCTTGCCCAGGCCCCGCCGACGGTGGTGGCTGGCCTGAGGTGTCCACAGTGCTGGTCCCGAGAGGTCGATGTGATTCTCCGGGAGGTTCTGAGCAGAGCCTGATGTCAGAATCCACAGACAGGCTTTCTCTTTCTTTCTGCCATGAAAGAACTTTTAGGCCAAAGGGAGTTTTCTCAGCACTGCTTGTGCTTTGTTGAGAGGAGAGTGACAGGAGGAAAGTGAAGCTTTTCTATTTACCCTTTAAAATGAGTCATTTCTCATTTTTGTGCTACACCAGGCTGATGAAACCTCTTGCCTGAATTCCGAGTATCTTAAAAAGAAACTTTCATCCATGGGCAGTTGTTAAATTGGTGTTTCCATGGAACAGGAAGGCTGGGACATCCTCTTCTGCCATCTTTCTGATGCTGATCTTTTTTTATCATTTGGTCTTTCATTCCATGTTTAAGAAACCATTGACTAACCAAAATCATGAATATGTAATCCTTCTGAAAATTCACAGTTTTAGTTCTTATATTCAAGTCCAAGATTCATTTTGAAACTTGTTTGTTAATGGTCATGTCTGACTCTTTGTGACTTCGTATACTATAGCCCACCAGGCTCCTCTGCCCACAAGATTTTCCAGACAAGAATACTGGAGTGGGTAGCCATTCCCT
>NW_011406720.1:0-890 GCF_000754665.1 Bison bison bison | reverse complement strand
GAAGCCACCCCAGTGAGAAACTTGAGCCCCGCAACTGGACAGCAGCCCCTGCTCACCACAACTAGAGAAAGCCCAAGCACGGCGGTGGAGACCCAGGACAGTCATAAATAAATAAATAAAATTATTTCTAAAAAGAAGAGCGGCCCATTGTGTCTCTGCATGACATTTCCGAGTCCCAGACCTCTGTTCAGTCTCTTCCTGTTTTTTCAGTTTTCACAAAGGCTCTGGCATCACTGATGGTCATGGGGGAGATGACGTATTTCAGAACCTGTCTGTTACTTCTGTTTCACCGTTGTTGGGTTTTTTCCTGGACCTTTGAGGCAGGAGCCAAGCTACACACCTGTGCCTAGGACCAGGAAAGGAAAATAGGAACTCAAGAAAGCCTTTGTGAAAACCGAAAATAGGGACTTCCTGGTTGCCCACGCTTCCTTTATCTGCTTTGTAAACTCCTCTTTCCCTTCAAGATTCAGCTCAGGCATGGCCCTCCCCATGCTCCTGTTTATCTCTGCCCCCTGCCTCACCCCCAGCATCTGGCACAACACAGATGCTCAACGGATGCATATGTTGGATGCATATGTTGAATGCATAGGATGAATGAACTTTCAGGCAAGGTGAGTGGATTATGGAGACAGCATGGGCTCCTGACGCTGGAGAGAGGTCCATTTGCATCTGAGACCTGAAATGTACCAACGGGGAGACCTTGAACAAGAGATTTAACCTACTTGTTCCTCGGTGTAATCACACAGGAAACAGGACAGAAGTATTTTACACTGCATTATCCACAGCTTGGCTAAGGTGAAAGCATTATGTGAATTTTCGAGTGCCTCTGCCAATGCCAGAAATAACAACACTCACAACCAGCACTTCTGTGTTCTTGCTGCACGCAGGCT
>NW_011406719.1:0-596 GCF_000754665.1 Bison bison bison | reverse complement strand
GAATTTCTTTGGGAATAGTCCCTCTTCTTCAATATTTTGGAAGAATTTAAGAAGAATCAATTTACATTCTTCATATGTTTGGTAGAATTTACTGTTGAAGTCATCTGGTACTGGACTTTTGTTTGTAGAGAGTTTGGGTTTTTTCTTTTTTCAGATGTTGTTCATCATTCTATGGAATGATGTGTTCAAATTATCTATTTCTTGATTCAGTTTTGGAGAACAGTATGCTTCTAGAAACTTGTCCATTTCTTCTAGATTGTCAAATTTGTTGGCATATAAGTGTTCATAACATTTTTTTTTTGTATTCATACAATATTGGTTGCTATTTCTCCTTTTTCACTTCTTATTTTGTTGATCTGGATTCTCCCCCAATTTTTTGCTTGGTCAGTCTGATCAGAGGTTTGTCAGTTTTGTTTACCATTTCAAAGAATCAGCTCTTGATTTGTTGATTTCTTCTATTGTTTTTTAACCTCTATTTTATTTATTCCCCCTTGAATCTTTATTATTTCCTCTCTTCCTCTGTCTTAGGTTTTGTTGGTTCTCCTTTTTCTAATTCTTTTAGGTGGTAGGTTAGACTGTTTGATTTTTTTTTTTTT
>NW_011406718.1:0-599 GCF_000754665.1 Bison bison bison | reverse complement strand
GGCCAAGCAAGTACATCATGATGCCCGTGGGCATTGCTATAAATGATGCCAGCTGTTACATAACCATGCCAAGTCATGTTTACAGAACATGGGAGAAGAGCGAGAGGATGTGGGCAAGAGAGCCTGACCATCACCATCTTGGCTAATTGCTGTTTCTCTACAGTATATATAGAGTTGTTACCACAATTAAAGGAGTTGATGTATGTAAATCAGTTAACTCTGCTTAGCATGTTGTCGTTGTTCAGTTGCTAAGTCGTGTCTGACTCTTTGCGACCCCATGGACTGCAGCACACCAGGCTTTCCTGTCCTTCACTATCTCCCAGAGTTGACTCAAACTCATGTCCATTGAGTCAGTAGTAGATTATAAATGCTGGCTGTTGTTCTTACAAGTGCAAATGCTTGTGTCATACTCAGTTAGACATGGTAAACTTTTTCCAGTTACTTCTAGTGTCTTCTGGTTTTGTCCTCAAACAGTGAAAAAATATTAGAGTGTATTACTTGCAGGTACCAATTATGGAAATCAATTCTTTGGTCTTTATTGATCTCATCATTATTGGTTTAGTCCTCTGGCTTTTAAACTTGAGATTCAAGGGAGTTTT
>NW_011406717.1:0-596 GCF_000754665.1 Bison bison bison | reverse complement strand
TTTTTTTTTAAATAAGGAGGGACCAGATCAAGACTGAGGACTCAAGAGGGAGGACTGAAGGGAATCACATCACTTTTCCAGAAAGTTTTGAATCTCCTTGGTTTTTAAAGACAGCATTTGGGCTTCCCTTCAGAGCCCCTCCAATGAAAGGATCCACCACTTTTATGAAGCCTGTGCTGGGTTCGTGCCATGGACTTAGTGAGGAGTCAGAAAGCATGGAGTTGATGATTTCAGAAGAAACAAGGCAAGGTAGATTGCACATCAGATCCTCTAAACAACAGCCAGGCGTGGTCAACAAAAATAGGCTGTTGCAGCTGCACTCTGAGTGTTTATTTTTTGGAGGAGAGAAAGGTAACGATCAGGAAGAAGAGGAATCATGTCAGCAGTTTACTGGAGTCAAGCAGATTGACTGCCTGGAGTGGCATCCCTGTCTGTGCAGACCAGCACGTGGGTCAGAGACACGGGAACCTTAGAAACACGGACTCAGAGCCCCAGCATCGACTGTAAATCAAATTTCAGGTTTCAGGGCAATTAAGAGCTACTGCAAAAGTTTTGAGAAGAGACATGATGCGATCGAATTATTTTAGAGCAGTATG
>NW_011406716.1:0-750 GCF_000754665.1 Bison bison bison | reverse complement strand
TCTATTTTGGCCACAAATATAACTAACCATAGCAGAAACATAAACTTTACTTTCATCTTAAAAAATATTGAAAAGAAAGAGCTCTTGAAAATACTGTCTTGCAGGTAGGGAGACTATAAAGACTTTCTGTTTGCAGATCTCCTTTAAATTATTTTTCATTTTCTTCTAATCTCTATTTTCCATGTATGTGTAAGTATGTGTGTATGTTTGTGTGTGTGTGTGTGTGTGTGTGTGTATGTGTGTGTGTTTGTGTAGCATCTCACTTAGGTTCATTGTTCAGTCGTTTTCTCTCAGATTGCATTTGGCCTTCATCTACTCAAATAAACTTGAACTCCACCTTGATGGACTTATTTAAAAAATTGGTTATTAATGTAAATGAAGCAGAGGAAAGGGCACACAGCATGTGGGGAAGGGTTGGGAGCCATTGAATGAGAACTGGCCTCCATACCTTCCTCTACCTCAGTCTCAACCTTGCCCCCTCCCCTGATTGATGGAGCTCATCCCATCCCTCCAAACATTTGGTAGAGCCTGCAGGTCAGTGGTCTATTGCACAGACAGGATTGGTATCCATAGGCTGCCCTCCTGTCCCCACAGACTTACAAAGTCCATGGAAACGATGGTTTCCGCAGTTGAGTTCTTGGGCTGGGTGAGTATCATGATGGAGGCGGGGATGTCCAGGGTGAAGTTACCTGGTAGTAAACTGATCACAGGAGGCTCTGTTGCCATGACCTGTACCATGAAGGGCTTGGA
>NW_011406715.1:0-911 GCF_000754665.1 Bison bison bison | reverse complement strand
CGAGCGAGGCTGGCCCCCACCCCCAAGAGAACCCCCACCCTGAGATGAAGTGAGAGCACCTCTGGGGGACGGGGCACACCCCTCCCCTGGGTCTCATTCAGGGCCCAGAGAGCGGCTGATCTCAAACACAGCTAAGTTTCTGCTTCAGCCGGTCACAGGCAAGGGCTGGGCTCCCTGGGCGCTGCCAGGCTCAGGTGGTATAGCCTGGGGCAAGTTGCTTGACCGCTCTGAGTCTCCTTTGTCCTGTGACTCACGGACCCATGGAGTGAGGATAATAAGGGGGAAACACGGGGTCAGTGGGGCTCCCAGCTGGCCCAGTGGTTCGCCTGCCAGTGCAGGAGACGCAGCAGATGCCAGTTAGATTCAAGGGTTGGGAAGATCTCTTAGAAGAAACAATGGCAACCACTCCTGTATTCTTGCCCAGAAAATGGGCAGAGCAGCCTGGCGGGCTGCAGTCCACAGGGTCGCCCAGAGCCAGACACGACTGAGCGACGGAGCACGCACTGGGGGCAGCGACTGTGAGGAAGCCATCACCCAGCCTCCCCACTGGCCTGACCTCCCAGCAGCCTCTTCCTGCTTCCAGGGCCACCCTCCATGGCCTGACCGCCTGCCGCCTCCTCCTGTACCAGCCTCTGTTCCCGGTGGGAGCGTCACAACCTGGGAGAAGCAGCCTGCTGGCTGGGGTCTGTCGTACCCGCCTCCCCACCCCGGCCGCACTCCCTGCCCCCTGCCCCCTTGGGGTCGCCCCCGGTCGGGGGGTGTGTCCGTGGGGGACCCCGGCTCTGGCTGGGCACGCCGGCCAGAGCGGGGACTGGGCGGGCGGCCCTCTGTCCTTCCATCACCTGCCGCTCACAGGCGCCCGGGGCGCGAGGTCAGTGCTGCAGCCAGCCTATCCGCCTTTTCTGCCGTCA
>NW_011406714.1:0-731 GCF_000754665.1 Bison bison bison | reverse complement strand
GGGAGTACCTGCTTAGAAAGGGTTTTATATCCTGGCTTGGAATAGCTCTAAGAATTTAAACTCTCTCTCCTGAAATTACCAAGTTACCACAAAACTATACCTCCTAGTAATAATGTTAAAATGGTGTTCCAAATGATACCCCCAAATTTATAGAATTATTTATATCCTGAACTATACTATTATACTTAGATAAACTAGGGGAAGGTACTCTGAGATGGGGAATAGTTGAAGGAAGCAAATGTGCATGCATAGAAGTAGAAGAAATTTGTTGTAGGATCAGAGATTGAGCAGTTCAGATGGAATAAAGATAATTCAAGTAGGGAAGTGGAAAATGAAATTGGGTGGCCACTTGACCTGGCCAGGAGGACTTGTGGTGTGAACCAGCCTGTGTGGGTTGTTCTTTGACAGGAAAACATATTTGACTGGAGAATAAAGCCACACTAATTTGTGACTTAGCCACCAAATGGAAGCCTTGTTATTCAGACCTCAAAGCCTTAACCCTAGCAAATTCATCTCCTGGTGGTGCTGTAATTGTATTTTAGGCATAACATTTATAAGTGTTGATTCATTCATTCATTCATTTAACTGAAGTGTAGTTGATTTGCAATGTTAAGTGAGCACCTTGTAAATGCAAGCATATCAAGTGATGGCCAATGTCATAGGGACCCTCCACAAAAAGTATGCTCAGAGTAGCCCTAGTGGAGGAAGGATGCTGTAGGAAAAAATCTGGT
>NW_011406713.1:0-598 GCF_000754665.1 Bison bison bison | reverse complement strand
CAAAGCCTCTGGGGTCTGAGCTTTGAGGTCATTAAAACACTGGCCACTAGAGGGCGGGCCACACGCACACAGGCTGCTCTCCCTGTTAGGAAGGCGGCCAGGGAACTGGGCCTGGCTTGAGGGCTCAGCTCTGGGTAAGAGGCAGGGGGAGAGGCCGGCCCACACCCCCTGCAGCCCCAGCTCCTCACCTTCTGCGCCTGCAGCTTGTAGGCGATCTGGCTGGGCCCGTCGCTGGGCCGCACCTTGTTGTGGGGCAGGCGCTCCAGCCATGCGTTCAGGTTGTCTGTGCAGTTCTTGAACTGCTGGTAGGTGAGGCCGGCATCCTGCATCATCTTCTCCCTGCAGGAGGAGGAGCAGAGGTGAGAGCGGCCCTCGGGGGGCAGGCGAGGGGTGTGCGGAGGAGGCTAGTGAGTTCCTCCGTCCCTGGGACAGGTCGGAAGGCCTGACTGACTCGCCATGCTGATCCTCTCAACTCTGGCTGGGTGGCTGGAGCCGGCCATTCAGAGATGGGCTGACACTTTGTACCAGGCACCACCTGGGAGGCTGACACCATTATCATCCCATTTTAGAGGAAAGAAGCCGAGCCTCAGAGAGGTTA
>NW_011406712.1:0-721 GCF_000754665.1 Bison bison bison | reverse complement strand
TAATACAATGCCAGTATACCAGTCAATCCTAAAGGAAATCAACCCTGAATATTCACTGAAAGGACTGGTGCTTAAGCTGTAACTCCAATTCTTTGGCCACCAGCTGCAAAGAGCCGATTCATTGGAAAAGACCCTGATGCTGAGAATGATTTAAGGCAGGAGAAGGGGGTGACAGAGGATGGGATGGTTAGATAGCATCACTAACTCAATGGACATGAATTTGAACAAACTCTAGGAGACAGTGAAGGACAGCGAAGCCTGGGGTGCTGAAGTCCATGGGGTCACAAAGAGTCAGACACGACTTAGCGACTGAACAGCAATAGGTATATAGCCCATCCTCCAAAGTTTTGACAAATTTCCCAACATCCATGGGAAACATCAGCTGTAGGTATGATGACATTACTTTATAGATGTAGAAGTTATTCTCAAGAGTAAGACGTTATCAGTGCTGTATACAATGAAGCCAAGAGGGTTCTTGGGACCGAGATTCTCTGTGCAGAAATAACCAGTTCTTTGAAAGCTCAGGCTTGGGTATCAGGGGAAGAGTGAGAAACACTGGCAGAATTATTAGCTGAAAGGTCAAGGTCCATCACCCTCAGCCGCAACTGCAGGAGAGGAGAGGGCGTGGGGTAGAGGGTGCGGCAGTCACAATCCTATTTGAAGGATTAAGAACCCCTGTCCCAACGCTGACCCATTACAACAACACATTAAATAAATATTT
>NW_011406711.1:0-639 GCF_000754665.1 Bison bison bison | reverse complement strand
GGCCCTCCAAGGCCAAAGAACCTACTCCTGGGTCCTCCAGTCTCCTGATCTCACCATGCTACTCCCTGACTCCTGCTGTATTCCCCAAGTGTCTTGTGGTTGTCCCCAGTTCCCCTCCAAGCCCCTACTCATGCCATCCCCTCTACCTGGACTGCTCTATCTCCTCATCTTCTCCAGCTGCTTTTTCAACCTTGCAGAAGCAGCTCAGCCATCTGATCTTCCACAAGGCCTTCTCTTCATCAACCTCCATCACTCTGCAGCCCAGGCTGTGCCAAAGGACCCTTCCTTTCCACTTCTGTAACATGACTTCCCAACTGCTTGAAAATTATCCATTTGTTGGTCTGATTTTCTAATTAGGTCAGGGGTTCCCAGAGGGCAAGAATACTGTCTCATTCATTTCTGTGCCACTAGCACCCAGGCCTGGCTCAGAGTAGGTAGCTGGTAATGGCCAGGAGAACAATCAGCTGGAAGATTAAATCACCTGCCTGGCCTTTTGCAGGGTGTCACTGTGCTCTGCATGCACATTTTCTCATTTTCTCATCTCCTCACATATTGCCCTGGAGCTTTGCACAAGCATGTCCCCAAGTCTGACTCTCATTTCCATCCCTGCCCCATCTGCATGTCTAAAGCTTACACACT
>NW_011406710.1:0-603 GCF_000754665.1 Bison bison bison | reverse complement strand
TCTGTTCTCAACACAGCAGACAAGCAATCTTTTAAAAACACTGTTATTCATAATACTTCTTCATTTAAAACCCTCCTCTCACTCAAAGTAAAAGTCACAGCCTTGAAATAACTGACAAAGCCCCAATCTGCCCCTTGGTTACCTTATTCCTCTATCCTTCATTCTCCCAAGAGGCAGACTTCTGGCCCTTTGCCATTCTTTGAAAACAACACAGAAGCTCCTGTCTCAGCATTTTTGCCCTTTTTCTTCGAAGGCTCTACCTGAAATCTCATCCCTTGGGTACCCTTATTTCCTCTGCTCAAATGTTAACTTATCACTGAGTCTTGCCCAACTACCCTATGTGAAATATTAAACGTAATAATTCCCCTTCTCCCTTCCCTGTTCTCCATCCCACATATTACCTGATGAACTACTGTTTTTTGGGTTTACTGTTGTTGATCAGCTCCCTCTTAGAGCAAGGACTGTCTGCTCTGTTCCCTGCTATGTTCCCAGTCCCTAAACGTCCACTGGAACACATTGTGTGTGTGCAAAGTCACTTCAGTCTGACTCTTTGCAACCCAAAGCCCTACATAACTTGCCAGGATCCTCTGTCCATGGGATTCT
>NW_011406709.1:0-633 GCF_000754665.1 Bison bison bison | reverse complement strand
TGTTTGAACCTGGGAGCGCGGAACTGTCAGCCCAGCTCCTTTTCCGCCGAGATTCGTGCCCCCGCCCCCAACTGCTCGAGGTTCTGCACCTTCTGAGGGGAACTCGGCCCCTGAGAGGGACCAAGAGCCCAGGAAAAAGCGTGGTGATTTGGTCTTGTAAGGTGCCAGGTGTCTGGACGCCTGTTTCTCTTCTCGTTCCCTTCGCCCACTGCTGCCTCAGCCTCTAGTCTGAGCCTATTCCCGCCAGCTGATTTTAATGCTCAGACCCTCCTCTTCCAGGTCTTCCGCCACCCTGCACTTCAACTTCTGAGCTAGCGCAATGCTGCCTTACCCTGCGCCAAGGCTCTCATTTGAGTCTTGTTTGACTTGATAGTAGTCTCCTTAATCTCTCACACTTCAGTAGTCCTAGGATTTGTGTAGATTTCCTTTGAGAAAGAGGATGAAGCATTCTTCCTTCATCTAAACTTCTCTTTTAGGGGATGTCTAATATAATTCTGTGTTTATTCCAGTCAGCTTTCTTTATTGAATCTCTTAAATTTACTGTGTTTAATAACTAATAATTGCCATTATTTTGTGAGTGTATATGTGTGTGTGTGTGTTTGTGCTGTTTTTAGCCCTGTGCCTTAGTGACAG
>NW_011406708.1:0-841 GCF_000754665.1 Bison bison bison | reverse complement strand
ATAAAATACTAAATGACTAAAAAGTTCTCTTCTAGGCCCCTAAAAGCAAAAATGATTAAAATTTCCCTTGGGGGAAACTAGACACCTCTTTAACTCTTTCTGGAATCTTAACTATGGTTTTCACAACATCCTTGACTTGGTCTACCACTTGGGCATTAGGTTTTTGGTTTTATTCTTATTTTATATTGGAAGTGAAATATGTTTCAAACAGACGATCATTTTTAAAAGATAGCTCTACTGTCTAGAGTAGAATGATAGATTCTACTCTCAGAATTGTCTTCCTTAGGGAAAGTAGGGAGAGGAATCAAGTTTAGAAGCAAGGAATAAATTTAGAGATGATTTACAAAAAATACATACAATCCAAAATAAGGGAAAACAGTAAATTAAACTAGGGTGATAAATGTTTAAGCGTAGGAAATGAATACTGAATATATTTCAAATGTAAACTCAGTGAATTTTGCAAAAAGAGAAGATATAAGAGCAAAAAGAAATGAGTAAAGGATGATTTCAAGGATTTTTGTCTGAGCAACAAGGACAATAAAGTTTCTATACACTGAAACAAAGAAATTACCAAAAGGTAATTTCAGTGTATGTGGAGGTGGTGGTAGTGGGACTGATGTTTAACTTTGAGTATTAGTTATTAAACATTTAAAGTTTGCGAGCTCTCTCAGATACCTAAGTGATAGTCAGCAGATGGTAGGATATTTGAGTCTACTGTTCAGAGAAGCTGCTGGAAACCTCTCTTTGGTTTTGCCTGCACACCTGATAGACATACTCATGTTGAAACAAAAATTGCACTGAACAAGTTGAACAGGCAAGGAAGACTTTATTCAAGACTATT
>NW_011406707.1:0-712 GCF_000754665.1 Bison bison bison | reverse complement strand
ATTGTTCTTGGGAAAAAAAAAGAGGATAGGTATTTGCATTTGTGGAAAGTACATGTGAATGCAAATATGAGGCATATGAAACAGCCCTCATTTATGTTCTGGTGGAAGAATAGATTTACTTTTTTGCAAAGCATTATTGATGAAAGTTCCTTTTGAAGCCTAGGGTGGAAAGCTAAAGGGTCCTCTGTGAGAAAGTAAGTGAAGTGCAACTGTGAGTTGCTCAGTTGTGTCTGACTCTTTGCAACCCAATGGACTGTAGCCCTCCAGGCTCCTCTGTCTATGAAACTCTCCAGGCAAAAGTACTGGAGTGGGTTACTATTTCCTTATTCAGGGGTTCTTCTTGACTCAGGGACTGAATCCAGGTCTCCTGAACTTCAGGCAAATTCTATCATCTGAGTCAGTAGAAAAGTCTGAAAGGACTCTCTAGTGATAAACAAAGAATCACGAATTTGGGGTCCCCTGATACTTCTAAAAGGAAGACAGCACATAACCAGCAATTAAATCAAGACTGTGAGATTGTGGTATGGCTTAAGTGAAGAGATGCCATAATGTCCAGGGCTTTTGAAGGGATGGGAGAATTATTAAAGAAGGAACAGCTTGTGTGAGGGGAAGAAAAACAATAGTATTGAGACAATGTAAAGCTCATTATGTACAAAAGGTGGGGGAGACAGAGTCCCATTTGCAGGAGCAAGAGGGAAAATACTGTGGGTAC
>NW_011406706.1:0-603 GCF_000754665.1 Bison bison bison | reverse complement strand
TCTTCCGATCTCAAACACGGCATTGCAGAAGTCAATTGATGGGGGTTCCTGCAGAGCCTGCCTTCTGCAATGCCGTGTTTGGGGTTCAGCTTATTCAGAGGAGATGTGTGGTTGGGGGAAGGGAGAGGTGCGTCTGACCTTGGGGATGAAGGAACGACAGGGAGGTAACTGTGGTGACGGAGCGGGTGGAGGTGAGGGCGAAGGTGGCAGGGACCTCGTGTGAGATGGTGCCGATAGTTTCAGCAAAGTAGGAGAGATGATCTGATGGGAGTGTGAGGTTTCAGCCCCAGGGGAGAGCAGGAGCATGGCAGCTGCTGTGGCGATGGAGAATTCTCTTGCCTGGAGAATCCCATGGACACAAGAGCCTGGCGGGCTACAGTCCATAGGGTCGTCAAGAGTCGGACACGACTGAAGTGACTTAGCACACACATTCTTTATATATGTATATATTTTTTAGTTGATTGTGCCTGATCTTAGTTGCAGCATGTGAACTCTTAGTTCTGGCATGTGGAATCTAGTTGCCTGACCAGGGATCAAACGGGGGGTCCCTTGCATTGGCAATGTGGAGCCCTAGCCACTGGACCACCAGGGAAGTCCTTACAG
>NW_011406705.1:0-664 GCF_000754665.1 Bison bison bison | reverse complement strand
AAGTCTTAGTTTGCTCAGTCGTGTCTGACTCTTTTGCAGCACCATGGACCGCAGCCCGCCAGGCTCCTCCTTCAGGAGATCTCCCAGGCAAGAATACTGGAGCGGGTAGCCATACCCTCCTCCAGTGGATCTTCCCAGTCCAGGGATTGAATCTGCGTCTCCTTCATTGCAGGTAGATTCTTTACCATTTAAGCCACCAGGGAAGCCCCCACAGAACATTAAAAAGCCCTCTCCCCTCAAGTTACTGAAATGTGAAACCTCTGGAAACCTGAGGTGTCTAGATTCTAAAAAATGAATTTCCACAAAATTACCCACTTGGAGGGAATATATAAACCCAACTTACTTTGCTGGAATAGGAATTCCAGTGGCATCAAAAAGTTTCAGAAACACCCAGCCACAGCTCAACTCTCCTCTTTCACCAGTGGACTAGAAAATAAAACTGGGTATGAACCTTCGTGTCTGAATCAGTCAAATCTATCAGCATATACCAAGTTCTTATAAAAGGAATAAAACAAGTATTTGCCTTTAGAACTAAAAAGTTCTTCACAAGAAAACAAAGTGAAAGCCAGGGGAGGCCTACTGGACTTGCAGGGCAGATGGTAAAGGCAGGATGTCAAGTGAAAATCTGACCTTGTTAAGTCGCTCCTGAAAAAACCCTAAGCCT
>NW_011406704.1:0-611 GCF_000754665.1 Bison bison bison | reverse complement strand
TGGCATCACCGACTCGATGGACGTGAGTCTGAGTGAACTCTGGGAGTTGGTGATGGACAGGGAGGCCTGGTGTGCTGCGATTATTAGTGTGTGAGATGAGCAATTGTGTAGTAACCTTCCAGATGTCCTTAAGTCAAGTTTGATGGTGTACTGGAGCTTTTTGGATTACCTGTGTTTTATATAGTAGAACAAAGAAACCAGGTATCTATCAGAAGAAATAAAACTTTATATGCCAAATATTTATTCAAGGTGAATTAAAAGGATGCCCCATTTGAACAGATCCCCTAACCTGGCATTACTACCAGAGAATATGTGATCAAAAGCCTATATTGAAATATCTTTAATGAAATGACACTATAGAAGTAAAGAGTTAGTTATCAAAGAGATACTAGAAAGACCACAATTATATATACCAAGTTGTACTCGGACTGCCATTGTATTCAATTACCAGTATACATCTAAAAGCAACTTTCTTGAGGAAAATCTTGAGATCAAGTTTTTTATCAAATGGTGTCATATTCAATAATCATTTTGCCACAGAGATCTCAGTTTGTGGACATGATGGGGATATCCACCACGTGGATTAATATTTATTAATATTTAAAATTATT
>NW_011406703.1:0-709 GCF_000754665.1 Bison bison bison | reverse complement strand
TACCTGGCAGTGAGAAGTGGGCGCGAAGCAAGTAGAAGCCTTCTCTAACGGGCCGACTGCCGGCTGGAAATGTACGTGCGAGGGGCTGGCGGGGACTGGGGGCCAGAGCACTGTGGCGGGAGGGGCCTCAAGAGAAAGAAGGCAGAAGGGCCAGAGGAGTCGGTCTTGGGAGGGTTGAAGCCAGAAATTCACCCACCTCCTCTTAAGAAATGGATGTTTATTGCAAACAAATAAATATGCCCAGGAATCCAGCTGAGGCGTGTGCATGGAATGCTTTCCATCAGCTCAGATGCAGGCGACGACGGCTGAGCTGTTAGAGCTGCCGGGGCCAGGTGGGATGGGATAGACTGAGGCTTTAAGGCTCAAGAACAAGAGCGACAAGCATTAACGCTTGCTGACGCCTGAACTGGAGTTTAAAGTTTCAGAGGTGAGGCAGTTGAGCCCAAGTGAGTGCGAGGTGAGCAGCTGCTGACAGCAGACCCTGTGTAGGGCTGGTCCCTCGGGTGGAGTCAGGGATCTCCTGAACGATGGGGGCACTTCTGGCTTCTGACACTCTTACTCTTTTCCAGAAGCATCAGGTCCATGCTGCTGCTGGCTCGGGCACCCAAAGCTTGGCACAGGCTCTTTCAGCTCCAGCCTCTGGCCCTCCTTGGGACCCCAGGAGGCAAGACCCAGCATGTGAGATACCAGCTCTTCTCAACGCCAGGCC
>NW_011406702.1:0-1004 GCF_000754665.1 Bison bison bison | reverse complement strand
TTGGGAAAATGGTGTCAATAAACATGCCTTTAATTACCACAAACCTTCAATTTATAAAAAAGCAAAACAAAGCAAAAATCCATCAATATTTACAATGCACAATAAACTGAAGTAAAATGAAATATGCCTATTAACAAGGTTTTTTTTTTGACATATGAGAAAATTTGTTTTTAGAAATGTAGTTTTAAGTGTTGGTGAACATCAAGGTAGAAATAGCTATAAAGCACTTAATAAAAGTAGAACTGAAGCTCAGATTGGATTTAAATGTTTGTTACTTATATGGCCAGAGGTATATGGATCATGAGAGTGGAATTCAAATACCTAATGGATTAATAGATCCAAGAATATTGCGTAGACATTTCTCTTTCAATACTTACATAAATAAATGAGACAAGCAAGGTTTTGGATTTCTGAGTAGTTTAGAACTTGAACTAAGTTCTCTAAAAGAAACTAGGAACCATATTGCTATAAAATAGGCATTAAAAAGTCTCAATCCACTAGCCTAGGGACTTAGTAAGAAAGTTGGCCTTCTTGAAAGTGTTATTTAAAAAAATCACCAGCAAGGAATTATAACCCCAAGCCAGTGCCACACATGGAAAAATATACAGTTCATACTGTACAAGAAGAATGAAAACCAATAAAGTAATATAAAGGTGGCCTCAAAAACATTGAGACCTCTATAGGCTCAATGGAAGTAAATATGAAACTGCTTGAAGCAAATCTGCACTGTCCAGGGCATACAAAAATCCCATAAAAAACAGTTATTCAGAAAATGAGGTTACAATTAAAATTGCATATTACACATGGAGACAAATCACTAAGAGAGAGTAAGAAAATAAAAATAAACATAAAAAGTAACACATTGTGAACCATACATAATAAAAAAGATTGAAATAGTCTTTCAAGTATTTTAAAAATAATCAAGAGTTAAAGGAAAATAGTAATATCAGAACATGAAAGCAAAAATAACAACCATGTAGAAATTCTTGAAATAAAAATACAGG
>NW_011406701.1:0-647 GCF_000754665.1 Bison bison bison | reverse complement strand
CTACTATTTTAAAATATTTCTAAAGTGCAGTCTTACCATTTTTCAATAGGTTTATTAGTTATGAGATATCAGAAAAGAAATGTTTGGTTTATTTATATGTCAAAGCTAAAAATATAGAATTCATAATGGAAAAACTAATGAGAAGGCAAAAACAAAACATATTAGGAAAAAAGGATAAAATACATATACATAAAATACTAAAGAAAATGGATATTTAAGTTATCCATTATTTAATTATCCATTAAGAAAATGGATATATTACACATGACATAGGTGCTTTTAAAAAAGTAGGAAATCAGAGTGGTACTACAATAACTAAAGAAGATAAATTCTTAGGTTAAAAATAGTTTTCAAAGATAAAGTATCAGTCCTAGATAATTTTACTTAAAGTTAAAGAAAAAAAATATCTTCAATCTTATAAATCTTTTCCCCAGAAGACAAAGGATAAAATATGCTACAACTTGTTCTCTGTGGCCAGTAAAGTTTTACTATCAATATCAGATACTCCCACTCATGAGAGGTATTATCTGTCAGTGGATTAAACAAAATAATACCAAACCCATTATAGTGGTATATAAAAGAAAATCTATTATTTGTTTAGTTCCCGGAATGTTTCTTAGTTCATCATTAAAAAAGGAAACAAAGAA
>NW_011406700.1:0-639 GCF_000754665.1 Bison bison bison | reverse complement strand
GTTCTAGTTTTAGTTTTTTGAGGAACCTCCAGACTGTTCTTCATAATGGCTGCACCAGTTTACATTCCCACCAACAGTGTAGGAGTGTTCCCTTTTCTCCACATATGGCTGGATTCTTTAACCTCTGTTAGGAATCTTCATCCATATCCTTAGAGAATGGGAAAGCCACCATAGGTTTTGTATGGGAAGATGATATGAGCAGAGTTGACTCTGGAATCATCAACTGGGCTGCTGTCTGGAAAGTGGGTTGGAGGAGGCAGGGGGGGCTTAAGAAGACTTGCTGAGCAGGTGTCCAGGTGGGAGGTAACCACCACTTAAACGCAGTGATGGGGGTGCAGGGTGGGGAGAGGTAGGCAGACCTAGAAGATAAACTAGGCAGAACCTGACGGTGGTTTGCTTCAGATCGGTGGTTCTCAACGAGGGACGATGTGGGGATATCTGGCAATGTCTGGAGACTTCCGTGGTAGCATCTAGTGGGGAGCAAAGCACAGAGTTTGGGGGAAGGGTGTGCTTCTTCTTGTTTAGTCTCTCATTCACGTCCCACTTTTTGAGACCCCAAAAACTGTAGCCCGCTAGGCTCCTCTGTCCATGGGATTCCCCAGGCAAGAATACTGGAGTGGGTTGCCATTTCTTCCTCCA
>NW_011406699.1:0-643 GCF_000754665.1 Bison bison bison | reverse complement strand
CTGCTCTCAGGATATGAGACACAAAAGTTTCATGCACTTGTGCTGATTTCAAAAGACCCATTCATTGTTTTTTTGTTTTTTAGTTTTTTTGTTTCTTGCTCTTTAATGAATGAAATTCCGAGGCATTAAATGTTAGATAAACCTTCCACTTTCATTAACATCTAGATTTGATCTTTTAGCTAATTAATCTTGGTAACTAAAGTATAAACGTCCACAATTCTAAGCATCAGAGTTGCAGCTTTGCCGTGAAATGACATGAAGCATAAGGAAAAGAAAATCCAACATATTTGATCTAGGAAAGGGGCATTTGCTTTGAAGTATTGGATTTGGTCTTTGTATTTGTTAAACTCTTTCTGTTTCTCATTTTCGTTGTAGAGAAACTTGAAATTCTCAGATGGGTAAGAACCTCACCAATCTCCAACTGCAGACTCTAGATACTTCTGCAATAAAGCAATACAAGAGAGCTATCTATTCCATAGAAAGTACAGAGATTCTATCAGGTTAGACAGTGATAATGGAGTCATTCTGTTTGTTGTCCTCTCCCTTTTGAGCGTGTCAGGAGATCTTATGGGGTGGTATTGGAAAGAAGTTCCAGTTCTTGGGAATAGTGAGACTTCATGTTGCATCCTCTTCCAGTAGTCTT
>NW_011406698.1:0-887 GCF_000754665.1 Bison bison bison | reverse complement strand
TATGATAGCTAGCCTGTTGGTACATGGCTATTTTCTTGCCCAGCTAGCTGCTTGGTCTGGAGCTTGCTAAGGGTTTGTTTTGTCTGACTGCTGGCTGGGCCTGGCCCCCACCACTAAGAAGACAGAGGGAGGGTTTCTGTATGGTGTTTACCATTAACAGTGATCTTTTTATGGGCTATCTCCCCCAAACTGGTGCTGCCAACATCTATATCCCCAGTATGAATCCCAACTTCCTTTTACCCCTCTGGGAAGGTCTTCAAGTACATCTGACTCAGTCTCCATTCAAATAGCTATTTCTGAAAGAGGTCTTGTCTGTGTGTGACCTTTAAATCTGGAGTCTTTATTTCTCAAGACCTCTGGTTCTCACCAAAGTTAACCCCACGGGCTTTCAATGTCAAATGTTTTTGGGGCTCATCTTTGTAGTGCAGGACCTCCAGTATGAGTTGCTTAATATGGGGCTCAGACCACTTTGGTCCTTTGGGGAGCCTCTTCAACTGGATTATCCTCTCATTTTTGTATTTCCTACCCAAGATATGGGAGTTGCCTATACACTATATTTGTCACTCCTACCTAACCTGCAATGGCCCTTTTATATCTTAATTAATAGTGGAAATTTTCTGCCACTCATCAAGTCGTTCTCAAAAATGGTCACTCTGTAAATAGTCAGAATTTCAATGTTCCCAGGGGAGGACATGAACCCAGGGTCTTTCTATTATACCACCTTTGCTACTCCACCCTAAATATCTGTCTTTTATTGGTAGTATCTTTGCATAGGGTCTTCTCTGGTGGCTCAGATAGCAAAGAATCTGTTTGCAATGTGGGAGACCTGGTGTCAATCCCTGATGTGGAAAGATCCCCTGGAGGAGGGCATGCCAACCCACTCCAGT
>NW_011406697.1:0-1132 GCF_000754665.1 Bison bison bison | reverse complement strand
TCTCTTTAGACAGAACTCTGGTATTTATTTTCATTAAGATTTTCATGTTATCCAAATCATTTTCCATTCAAAATTATGAGTAATTAAATGTATAAATAGAACGTATCAATATCAAAACATTCCACTTAAAGAAGAAACATTTGGAACTTTTATATAGCATGTCTACCCATAAATTTGGTGGTGTTTCTTGAATGAGTATATGTTTATGTATAAGCTAATTAGGTCAATAACATGATTTTTATGATTGCAAAGATGTTCTATCTTACTCCATCTGTTTGCCTCTTACACTTAAGTGAAAAAAAGAAAGAGTACTCTCTATTCATGGGATTGGAATTTCAATTGAGGCTGTATAGAATATGGCTGCATGAGTTGCTTCAGTCATGTCTGACTCTGTGATCCTGTGGACTGTAGCCCTCCAGGCTCCTCTGTCCATGAGATTCTCTAAGAATACTGGAGTGGGTTGCCATGCTCTTCTCATAGAATATGACTAGTGCAGTGTAATTGCTAGAGGTGCTGTGATGATTTATTTTTGATTATATATATATATATATATATATTTATATATTAGATAGATTGCATTTGAATCACATCTACATGAAATCTGATTACAGCTTTAGAATAAAAAGCAGGAATGGCCCAGTCCACATGGAGTTTTAATAATCTTAAACTGTGGAAATGAAAACAGCCTGGGAGATATTCTAGCCCTACCCTGAACAGATGACAAACTACTGTTACAGAGTCAAAGTCCTTACTGCTCACCGCATGACAGGCAAACAAGCTGAGAGATGAAGTACTGGAGCAAAGAATAGTAGCTTTATTTGGATAGCCAGCAAACCAAGAAGATGGTGGACGAGTATCCCAAATAACCATCTTACTCAAGAGGAGATGTGGCCCACTGTTGCAAACTTCTTGATGCCAGAATCATTTGTTCTTGCAGCTGTCCACAAAGGTCTGGTCACAATGTTCCTATAAACCTCTAACAAGAAAAGTGCTATTCTCTGTTCCACAACTTTTCAATCTATATGAATGAAAAGTGTTGTATCTTTAAAGGTCAAACGTGAGAGCCAAAGCCTTGAGAATGGGCTATTGTGTATATTTCAGGCTATAGGCAACATTTTTTTTTTTTTTTTTT
>NW_011406696.1:0-648 GCF_000754665.1 Bison bison bison | reverse complement strand
GGTCCCACCCATTAAGGCCCCAAACCCAATACCCAATATTATTAAAATGATTAATCTCATCTAATTAATAACTGAAAAATACATTGGTATTACAGATTTGGCTCAGATGTTCTTCTTCAATGCCTGTTTCAACAATTTGTTAGTCAACATTCACCCTCATGTCTGAAGGCACCTTTGTGCCTTCACAGAGGTGCCTTCAGGTGCAAGGCAAAATGCACCTTTACTAGGCTGCCATGGAGGACCTCAGCAGCTTGTCCCCACACAGACTTCATAGACAAGATCTTAAACTGCATGTGTCTTTCTTCAGAGCACAGGTATAACATACTGATCAACGTTTTCTCCAAGGAGTTTTGATACACATACTCATCAAGGACATGAACGTGCAACAACTTTTAGTTCTTTTGGGGTTATAGAGGCAATCAATTCCTCATTTGCAAATTTTACTTAATCTCACAGATACAGCTATTAATGAATCAGCTGCTTTAAAAGGGAGCCCACTTTAGCAAAAGGCTCTAGAATTCACCTAGATTAAAATGAACAGGCTCTTCCATTAGTGTCCTCAAAGAGTCCTTCACCATAGAGGCTTTAGCAACCCCTTCTCATGCCTGCTGGATTCTCTGATTAGCCATGGACTCTAGGACCCTTAGG
>NW_011406695.1:0-641 GCF_000754665.1 Bison bison bison | reverse complement strand
TTTTTTTTTTTTTAAATGAGAAGATATTAAACAGCATTTTTGAAAACAGAAAATAAAACTCAGCCACACGCTACCATCTCCTAACACAATGTTCTTTTTGATATGTTTCCCTCCTATCTTTGTCTTCATGCATGCATATTTTATAAACTTATAATTACAGTGTGAGTGGTAAAGTACGATTTAGTGTTCTGAATTTTTTCACCAGAATCATAAAGATGCTTTCAGTTTCCTACAAAGTCTTCATAATGATCATTTTTAAAAAAATACTTGCTATAGTCAACCAAATTTCCCATTCTTTATTTGTTCATCTCTAATCTCTAGATAGTTGGATTATTTTCATATTTTTTCTTTTTATTTTATAATATGGATAATATTACAAGAGTCAATGAATCTAGCTTCTTGCAAGATGGCCCTTGTTGACATCTCCAGATTCTTCTCTTGCTTGCCCTGACCTGAAATGCTATGCTCAGGGTGTGCTAGGATGTACATGGAGGATCCCAATTCTCTATTCTCTCTCCCTTTACAGATTGTTTTAACCCACCTACTAGCTCCTGATTTCTCAATCTTCCTCCCTCTTTGCCTGGCAAAGAGGGAGGAAGATTGAGAAATCAGGAGCTAGTAGGTGGGTTAAAACAATCTGT
>NW_011406694.1:0-643 GCF_000754665.1 Bison bison bison | reverse complement strand
ATCCATGATTCAGTTTCACTTTGTTTTAGATGACAACTGTTGTGTGCTCTCCTATGGCAGTAGTCAAGTTCAGTTATAAAAATGGGGCCTGGTAAGATCTCCAGGGATTAAGCATGAATCACTTTGAGAAAAGAAATCAGGATGTGCCCCCTCCAAAAACCAGCTGTTTGGTAACCCAAGTCTTCTAGACTCAGGAAACAGGAAAATAAGCACTTCCGTTACATTTGAGAGATCTAATGAAGACACATTAAACTCATGGTGTTGCTGGTTCATAACTGGCTTAAATAAAATATTCTTTAAAGTATTGTTTTTTGTGCATAGGTCTTATCTGTTTGAAATATCTAAAGTATTCAAAATAATCAGATCCGTTAAATTCTGATAAACAATGTGTAAAAGCTTAAGAAAATCTGATTTTCCAAGCTTTGTTTAGTAGGAATATTTACTAAATTAAGCATGAAACAAGTGAAAATAAAAGTATTTTTTCTCCATGCACAAAATTCCACCAGTCTTTAAAGAATATAATCAGTATGTTAAATATACCATCTCTCTCTTGCCTCTGAGCCTTTGTACACTCTGGTCATTACTCAAACCGTGATGCCCTTTCTTTCTTTGACTGCCTGGTAATGTACACTCATCAGATGTC
>NW_011406693.1:0-656 GCF_000754665.1 Bison bison bison | reverse complement strand
ACTGCTTTTAGACAGTTCTGAAACCAGCACTCCCCGGTCACGCTTCTTCCTTTCTGTATTTTTCTCTTGGAGCACATTGCCTAGGACCTCTCTGTGGGGTCTCAGATGAGTGAGTAACCAGCACTCCCCGGTCACGCTTCTTCCTTTCTGTATTTTTCTCTTGGAGCACATTGCCTAGGACCTCTCTGTGGGGTCTCAGATGAGTGAGGCTCAGTGGGGGGACAGTCCGGGTTTCTAATTTTCTGGGTCTTGCTGACTTAAAAAAGTACATGACCTGAGAGTTGTGAGTTAAGTTTTATTTGGGGCAAAACGAGGCCTATAGCCTGGGAGACAGCATTTCAGATAGCTCTGAGAAACTGCTCCAAAGAAGTAGTGGGGAAGGTCAGTACACTTGTGATTTTAGTGAAGAGGGAACACATGCAATCAAGTACGTATTTTTTTGCAGAAGGTTTCTGCTGGTCTCTTGAGAATTCCTGTTAGTCATGAGGAGCAGACATCACCATAAAGGAATTTAGTGCTTTTCAAGTTACAAGGAGATTCAAGAATTGAGCTCATAAAATTGGCCCCTGAACATAAGTATCTGAAGACCTGTCCCGCCAGTTTTTCCCAGAGCACAGAGCGCCTCATCCCTGATCTCCACCCTGAACCCCTTTCAG
>NW_011406692.1:0-617 GCF_000754665.1 Bison bison bison | reverse complement strand
ATTTTTTGTTGTTTTCTAGTCTTAGACTCTATTCATTAAGTCTAGGATAATTATCCCAGAAAGTATATTGCAGGAAAATAGATTGTGACAACTCCATCATCATGCACATGACTATAAGCATGCAAATAGTAAGATATACTTTTTTAATACTATATGAAAACCAAAGTCACAGACCATTGAAAATGCTTTAAATGGCTTATTTCTATCAGTATACAGGGGGAAATGTTGAGCACAAATGGTGCTTCCTTTTGACATTGCTTCCCCAAACGCCTTTTTCAATTCCACAAACCATGTTTTCTCATTATCTTTTTAGGGAACCTTTCTGTCTTCAACATGTTACTAACTGTAAACGTAGCAGTGATCTTTTAATTCAAGGATACAATGTTTTTAACACTGAAGATAATTAGTACGTGTTTAGTAAACACTATGCCTAAACCTGGAAAGTGCCAAGTGCCAGCAAAACGCCAATATTTATAACATGATGTAATAGCAATAATTGCTTGGTACTTGGTTACAAAACCTATCATTTATTCACTTAGCAATTATTTTAATTGCAATTATCTGTAAAGTCATCAATCGGCTTTTCAATCTTACATGTGTATTTTCCAGGGAGAAGG
>NW_011406691.1:0-699 GCF_000754665.1 Bison bison bison | reverse complement strand
AGGGACTGAACTTGCACCTCCTGCGGTGGAAGTGCAGTGTCTTAACCAATAGACTGACAGGGAAGTCCAAGACTTGGTTCCTACTGATGATAGATGCTTAACAATGGGGGCGGTTTCGCATTGTTTCTAATAAATCTAGTGTTGGCCTTGCCTAAGAGTCTTTTAGGCAACCCAGACACCATTCAGTTCATAGGCGGTCACAGCACTAAATGTTTTAAGATGCTAGAGTGAGTGAGATACTAAAGAGTGAGATACTAAAGAGTCTCTTGAATAGATGAAAAATCAGCCTTCCTTCCTCACAGAAAGAGGTGTGTCCAGGTATATTGTTGCTGTTGTTTAGTCACTAAGTCATGTCCAACTCTTTGCAACCCCATGGACTGTAGCCAGTCAGGCTCATCTGCCCATGGGATTTCCCAGGCAAGAATACTGGAGTGGATTGCCATTTCCTTCTCCAGGGATCTTCCCAACCCATGGATTGAACCCGCATCTCCTGCACTGGCAGATGGATTCTTTACCACCGAGCCACCAGGGAAGCCCGTGTCCAGGCATATGTGACCACATATTGTTCAACCGGATATTTATGTCCGGGTTAGCCATCCTGCTGGTGACTCTAAATGATTTAGCAACACCTTGTCTTGCCCACTTATTCTCGACTTTGGCTTCATATTGGAATCCCATCCTCAGAGATTTTGATTTAAT
>NW_011406690.1:0-661 GCF_000754665.1 Bison bison bison | reverse complement strand
GAGGAAAAAAAATTTTCATGCCTTTTTCAGAATCTGCTTCCCCTATCAAAGTTTACCGTACTATTTAGACGGTTTTAGTGTGGAAAAATTGCCTAGTGTGAATCCAGAGAAATTATTAACTTTGACAGAAC
Organism: Bison bison bison; assembly: GCF_000754665.1. Classification (NCBI taxonomy): domain Eukaryota; kingdom Metazoa; phylum Chordata; class Mammalia; order Artiodactyla; family Bovidae; genus Bison; species Bison bison. The sequence continues at coordinate 530 of NW_011406690.1, read as the reverse complement.
TATTCTCTTATCCCATGAACCCACTTTAAGGAAAGACTAGAGAAACAAAATATTTTTCAGCCATGGGAATTTGATATTTTGTCATGCAAAGTTTCAATATACAAATGGACAATGAGATTCCAAATATTATTTTTAAATTTTCAAAGATGTATCTGTATGCACTATTAAGAAACCTAGTGCCTCATGCTAGAAAAATAATGTAACAAGAAAACTAGGATTTGTTTCAGCACTTTAAATAATTATACTTTTTCTTCCATTATTCCTTTTCAAGTATAAATTATCCTCACCTAAATCTACTGTTACAATAAAGACAATTGACTTATGAGAGAGCTTTCATTTTATGTAAAGCAAAAGATATGTTTTTCAGTGTTAATTTGTAATCACTTTGGATTTGCCTCACATGATTCAACTACCAAAGCTCGGATAAGAAAAATAAAGATTTGATTGTTAGCCCATGTGGGTATATTGACTCAAATGACCTTTGAACTTCAATCACTTCTTTCCTACTTCATTTAGATTCCTCTCACATG
>NW_011406689.1:0-629 GCF_000754665.1 Bison bison bison | reverse complement strand
TTTTCTATTTCCCTCTGTCCCACCATGTTTCATTATGGAGCTATCATCATTGCCTACATAAAGGTGAATGTACTGTTTCTTTTTAATCAAAACATTGACTTTTTAAGAGTCCACTTAACTAGTCCAAATGGCTTGAAATCAAACTCATTGACGAAAGGAAATAAACCTTAGGGCAGCTGGGATGCAAGGGTTTAAAGTACTGAAAGATATCTCCTCTCTTTACATCTCATCTTCTGAAACTCTACTAAAACTCTCCAAAAATACTGATAAAACCACAATGTAAATAAAGATAATTGCTGTAAAAGTGTGTTTTTGCAAAAATATTCATATGCATATATTATTTTATAAAATGGCTATATGACTAATGTGAAATTTCTCTATATACATGCACATATGGAAATCAAATCCTATATTCTCAGTAAGCGAAGGGGAGAAAGTGGCAGAAAATGAAGAGAAACTAAAGAGCCTATTGATGAGGATGAAGGAGGAAAGTGAAAAAGCTGGCTTAAAACACAACATTAAAAAATCTAAGATCATGGCATCCAGTCCCATCACTTCATAGAAAATAGAAGGGGAAAAAGTGGAGCAGTGACAAATTTTATTTTCTTGGGCTCCAAAATCACTGTGGA
>NW_011406688.1:0-658 GCF_000754665.1 Bison bison bison | reverse complement strand
TGGTGGGCTGCCATCCATGGATTCGCACAGAATCAGACACAAATGAAGTGACTCAGCAGCATCCCATTTTTAACTTTTTGCTCCACTTCGTGGTTTTCAGAGAACATACTTGCTACGATTTAAAATACTAAGACTTGTGTTATGCCTTAATACAAGCCTATTTTTGAGAATATTCCAGAGAAATTTCAGATACATATGGAAATACATGTGTATATGTGTGTATATATATGCATAGAGATAAATATATACACAGTATATGCATATATGCCTATTTGAACATATCAGTGTAGGTACATAATTGTAAATATGCATATACATATATACATATATTTCACCCTTCCTAGATCTCACAGTGTTTCAGGTCATGTTCTTCAAATTTATATTTTGCTTTCAGTCTCCTGTTTCTTTGGGATTTGTACTAAAACTGTATTAGGTATTTTCACATTACTTTAGGTCCTCTGTATAGCCTGTTGCAGTAGAAGCCCACATCAACCTTCTTTGAGAGTAAAAGAATCTTTCTACAGATAGTAACTCTTTCTGAGGTTGCAAAGAATAGAGCACACTGTGAACCAAGAAATTTGCCAGCCATATCAGTAAACTGCAGTCATCAAGTCATAAGTCATTGCCTCCATCCATAAATGTGAAACATGGGTGAACT
>NW_011406687.1:0-988 GCF_000754665.1 Bison bison bison | reverse complement strand
TAGTAAACTTCCATTTTATCTGTGAGGGAGAAAAATAATGCATTTAGGATACCCTATAAAGGAGATGGAGATTTTTTCTGAGTAGCATAAAACTAGCATAGAATATTCTATATATTAATTTATAAGCACATACTGTTTTGTGTACTTTATATTTCATACTAAAGAGGAGGTGACACAAATCAACTATTTTGTGGTGGAGAAAAAGCCATTTAAATTTGCCAGCTAGTTATTCTGTGATCTTTTTTCTAAGCCAAAATACTTTCAATGAAATTGGGGCTATACATCCATAAAAGGAATGCTTTATAACTGAGTAGTTTTGTGTGTGTGTATGTGTGTGTTAGTTGTTCCAATTGTGTCCAACTCTCTGTAATCCCATGGGCTGTAGCCTGCCAGGCTCCTCTGTGCATGGAATTCACCAGGGAAGAATATTGGAGGGGTTAGCCATTCCCTTCCCAGGCGATCTTCTTGACCCAGGGGTTGAACCCGAGTTCCCTGCATCCTAGGCAGGTTTTTTATCATGTGAGCCACCAGGGAAGCCCAAACAATTCCATACATATATATGTATCTGTATATATATATAGAGAGAGAGAGAGAGAGAGAGAGACAGATATAAGTTCTTTGATGCTTTTGAACACACCTAAGTTTCTAAGGGATTCATATGGCACGTCCATAAAACAGAGCATCTTGGGATAAAAATGGTAGATGGAGTGAACTTGTTAAGGATTTTGCCTATTTGAGGTTCATGTTCCCAGCTATAAACATTGGAATAATATTATTTATGATATTATTTATCCTTATTTCCTCTATGGTGGCTCTACATGTTAAATTTAAAACATGAGTGGCTTTCACATTGTATATAACATAATAGATGCTCGATAAATATATTTCTTTATTATTACTAATAAGAAAGTAATTGGTAATGATTTTGCAGTCAGATTATTCCTCTACTACTTATTAGCTATTTATCCTTTTCAAGTCAGTTAATTTC
>NW_011406686.1:0-652 GCF_000754665.1 Bison bison bison | reverse complement strand
TGATAACTGTGGCTTTGTAGTAGAGCCTGAAGTCAGGTAGGTTGATTCCTCCAGTTCCATTCTTCTTTACTTTTTATTTTTAAAAAGCTGTTTTTGTAGCTATCTTAGTTGATGTGTATTCAGTGTACTTTTGTTATCTTAAATATCAACTCCAAGCTCATGGACTTTCCTTATATAGCTTTCCTCTCTCCATAATTTGGCACAAGAATGATTCTTAGTGCTGAGTGTTTTTTCTGCTAGTTTCTTCTCACAGCAGTATTGGCCTTTCACCTGGTTTTGTATCTTATTTTAGAAATGGCCTTGTTCTCAGATCTTATTTTAACTATTGCTTGGGCCAAGCCTTGCTGCAAACCACTTGCATGTGTGTGGAAGGTAGAGGAAAAAAAAGGAAATCAGCATAAATTTAAAACGTAGCAATTTCACAGGGACCTAGAAACAAAATTATTGTAAAATATACTAGAGAATGCCAAATTGCCCCTATCTCCCACTCATGTAAGAATTTGAAGACCAGAAAGGCTGAATGACCTGCTGAAAGTTACAAAATACTGATTAAAATTTATCTTCTCATTATTTGCATGAGGGCAACCTATTTTAGAGAGCTAAGATTTTAACACATAAATAAGCTATTCACAATAAACCAAACCACTCACCC
>NW_011406685.1:0-674 GCF_000754665.1 Bison bison bison | reverse complement strand
GTATTCAAAAATATCTAAAACATGCTCTGATGAATTTTCCAGCTTTCACACACACACACACACATACACACACACAATCCGTTGCCTATCTAAAACAAATGTGATTTATTTCTTTCAATTTTTAAAAAAGAATAAGGAACTTGAAGTATAGGTGGGATTGATTACTTACCTAAAACCAGAAGCAAGAGACAACTATATGCTTTGAGTACCAACTAAAGATGTACTGAGGGGTTTATAGACACACATACAATCACACGATCTCAGTTAATATTACCAACTGCTCCTTAAGCTTGATATTGTTATACCTCTTTTTTTCCTATCTCTCAGGGACACTGGCTTCCTTTTTGCTCCAGTGGCTCCTTGTGCTTCCATTGTCATAAAAGAGAAGATTTTAACATGACCAATAGATGTCTCCAAAATCCTGCAGTAACTAGGACACTGGCACTTTGTGGTATTTTCTCATCCTTTATGGTGCCCTGGAAACAATGGTGTAACCACCTGTGATTTTACCTTTTGCTGTGAAATCAAAGCTGTTTCATGGTAGAGCCAAATTAGACTATAAAAAGGCTCTAGGAAGATTCTCTGGTAAGTCCCACCCTTCAGAATGAAAAAGAAGTAACACTGAGAACTCAGAAGAATATAATTCGCTTGTGTTCTTAAACAATGTGTCCTTT
>NW_011406684.1:0-812 GCF_000754665.1 Bison bison bison | reverse complement strand
CATTTCAGGGGGCGTGGGCTTGATGCCTGATTGAGGAACGGGGATCCCACGTGCCCTGTGGGGTAGTGCCCCAAATTGGAATAATTTATATAAAACATCTTTATTTTAAAAAGGAAAAATCTCAGCAAAGGACAGTTAAGGTACTGGTCTATTTAAACAAATATTTGTGAATACTTCTCAAATTGAACAGGCACAAGGGAAGCAAAGAAGAGTGTAAACAGGTTTTGAGCAAATATTAATGTAAAGAAAATCCTCATGTCCTCAAAGACATTTGTTGTCTGATGAGTAGATATTTGTAAAAATATATACACATTCCTAAAATTTTCAACCTGTTGGTACAATGGCAAGCAAAATCCAGTACCTCAATTCAGGAAAGTATAAACGTGTGTGTGTGTGTGTGTATTCACTATATATTATTCATATATATATATATGCATTCACTATGATATTAATAATCTAGGGTCTGATTCTTCCCAGTCATGCAGAGCCTGGGATATTTAGAAAATAACCCACACGTCTACCTTTCTATAACACTTCTTTGTGACTTTATGGGATATTTGGTTACCATCTTAGGAACTGTCCACAGAAGACAGAGGAAAGAAAAGATCGCTGAAGGTTGTCGTGCAAACGTTAGAGTCTCTGATGGATGAAACTTGCTTTTCATTTGACACAGAGGCTGTAACACAGGGAAACTGAACAATAGCTTCTGTGCGGAGGTGTGATATGTTCTTTCTGACTGAATGTTGCATAAAGGTCAACATCCTTTGTTTATAATTTTTTTTCACAAGCATCCAAATCCCTGAAATTATCAG
>NW_011406683.1:0-710 GCF_000754665.1 Bison bison bison | reverse complement strand
ATCCATCATATAGGAAATACAAATAGAGCTGATATTTGGGAAAAAGGATATATGCTGGCAAATCTGGGTTTAAATTATAAGCAGTTGCTAATGCTTTTCATTGGGCTTTTCTCAGGAAGTATTTTTTTTTCTCATTAAAAGCAATTTGACAACTCAACATAACAGGTAGGGCAAACAAATGACTCAGGTCTAGCAACAGAGGGTAGGAACCATTTCTGTAATCAAATGGAAATCTCAGTAGCATTATGAAAGTAAGGAGAGCATCTGCATTTGAATTTTGCCAAAAAGACAGATGCTCTTGGAACAGCCCCTTCCACTGCTGGTGGCTAAATCCCAGTAGGGTACTACTGTAATGCTATTCTGATTATATTTTATTATTTTACTCATAGGCATGTTTTACTCAGAATATTGCAACTTCAATGGACATTAAATGGCATGTGTTCACATTAGACTTTCACTGGCAGTTCCAGTCTATGTGAAATATTCTAGTCTAAGAAGAATTTGACCCCAGTCTTGCTGAAAACATTCCCCCTTTTAAATTTAGCTCTAATACTTTAACATACAAAGGTTTCCTGCCTGCCAATGCAGGAGATGCGAGTTTGATCCCTGGGTCAGGAAGATGCCCTGGAGAAGGAAATGGCAACTCACTCCAGTATTCTTGCCTGGGAAATTCCATGGACAGAAGAGCCTGGTGGGCTACAGTCCATGGG
>NW_011406682.1:0-640 GCF_000754665.1 Bison bison bison | reverse complement strand
GCTTTTGTTGATGATCCAGCAGATGTTGGCAATTTGATCTCTGGTTCTTCTGCCTTTCTAAATCCAGCTTGAACCTCTGGAAGTTCACAGTTCACGTACTGTTGAAGCCTGGCTTGGAGAATTTTGAGCATTCCTTTACTAGTATGTGAGATGGGTGCAGTTGTGTGGTAGTTTGAGCATTCTTTGGCACAGCCTTTCTTAGGGGTTGGAATGAAAACTGACCTTTTCCAAAGAGTCAGAGATGACTGTGCAACTTTCACTTTCACGGGTTGATGCAATGACAAGTTTTTGGAGAGGGGCAGTGCTCTATATTAATTTGATTACATCTATGTGGACTTGAGTCCCTTGACTCTTTCCTTAGAAGCATTTCTTAGCTTTTTTTTCTTCGCTCCTTTTCTGTGAGACAGGGAGGCCAAGAGGAGTGGAGTTGAGTATTTGCTTTTTCCTCACATCACCTAGGGCTCTGAAGTTTTCCCTGCATGGCAGAACTTTGTCATGGATAAAGAACACTCTGGGTGTATTTCATGATGGCTACATTTTCCTCTCTTTGCCCAAAACATTAGGGGATTTTTCTTTGATTTTCAATATAAGAACCTTTTCAAGTAATTGGAGGTAAAACTTATGAAAATGTGGTGGCTCT
>NW_011406681.1:0-630 GCF_000754665.1 Bison bison bison | reverse complement strand
TATCAGCCATAGTAACTGCTTTCATTCACCTCAATGACACCCAAGTCATTATTTCTATTAAACACTTGTAGAATCACACTGCTATGTTTATCTCACTCAGATGTTCAGAAGATGCCCCTTGCAAAAACTAGCTACTGCATCTGAGTCTTCAGTCTCAGTTTTTAATGAACACCTAATCAGTCACCAAGTGACCCTCTTACTAACCACTCCTTCACATTTAATCTGTCACCGAATCTCATTGATTCTATATTCTGATTTATTTTTAATAATTGTATTTACTTATTTATTTTTGGCTGTCCTGGTTCTTTGTTGATGTGTGGGCTTTTCTCTAGTTGCAGAGAGCAGAGGCTGCTCTGTAGTTGCAGCGTGTGGGCTTCTCATTGAGGGGGCTTCAGTAGCTGTGGCTCCTGGCCTCAGTAGCTGTGGTTCCCAGGCTTTAGAACACAGGCCCAACAGTGGTGGGTCATGGGCTTAGTTACTTGGTGGCACATGGTATCTCAATTTGTCCCACCCTCTCTTTTCCCTGCTGTGCCCACAAGTCCACTCTCTATGGTATCTTCCTGGCCCAGAGATTGAACCAAGGTTTTCTGCATTGGCAGGGGGGTTCTTTTCCACTGAGCCACCAGGGGA
>NW_011406680.1:0-678 GCF_000754665.1 Bison bison bison | reverse complement strand
CCCTTATGGCAGAAAGCGAAGAAGAACCAAAGAGCCTCTTGATAAAACTGAAAGAGGAGAGTGAAAAAGTTGGCTTAAAACTCAGTATTCAGAAAACTAAGATCATGGCATTGAGTCCCTTCACTTCCTGGCAAATAGATGGGTAAACAATGGAAACAGTGAGAGACTTTATTTTGGGGGGCTTCAAAATCACTGCAGATGGTGACCGCACCCATGAAATTAAAGGACTCTGGCTCCTTGGAAGAAAAGCTATGACCAACCTAGACAACATATTAAAACGCAGAGACATTACTTTGCCAACAAAGGTCCATCCAGTCAAATTTCCAGTGGTTATGTATGGCTGTGAGAGTTGGACTATAAAGAAAGCTGAGTGCTGAAGAGTTGATGCTTTTGAACTGCAGTGTTGGAGAAGATTCTGGAGAATCCCTTGGACTGCAAGGAGTCAAAAGAGTGAATCCTAAAGGAAATCAGTCCTGAATATTTACTGGAAGGACTGACACTGGGAAAGACTGAAGACAGGAAGAGAAGTGGAAGACAGAGGATGAGATGGTTGAATGGCACCACCAACTCAATGGACACGTGATGGACAGGGAGGCCTGGCATGCTGCTGTCCATGGGGTCTCAAAGAATTAGACATGACCTAGTGACTGAAATGAGAGGAGACAGACCCAAAACTGT
>NW_011406679.1:0-631 GCF_000754665.1 Bison bison bison | reverse complement strand
CCATCTGCAGTGATTTTGGAGCCCCCAACAATAAAGTCTCTCAATGTTTCCATTGTTTCCCCATCTATTTGCATGAAGTGATGGGGCTGGATGTCATGATCTTAGTTTTCTGAAGTTCTGCCTCCTGAGATGACCTGAGTGGCTTATTTCACTTAGCATAATGTCCTCAAGGTTCAACAATGTTGTCACAGGTGTCAGAATTTCTTTCCATTTTAAGGGTGAATAATATTCTACTGTCTGTTCACACCACATTTTGTTTACCCATCATTCATTGATGGACACTTGAGTTGCATCTTTTGGCTGTTGTCAGTAATGCTGTCATGAACATGGATGTACAAATATCCCATTGAGACCCTGCTTTCAATTTTTCTGGGAATATACTCAGAAGTGCTAGATCTGATGTTAATTCTATCTTTAAGTTTTTGAGAAACAATCATACTATTTTCCACAGCAATCACACTATTTTCTGTTTCTAAACAATGCACAAAGATTCCCTTTTTTTCTGTCTCTTTACCAACACTTATTATTATTTTTTAATAGTAGCCATCCTAATGGGTGTGAGGTTGTATCTCATGGTGGTTTTGATTTGTATTTCTTTAGTGATTACTGACATTGAGCATCTTTTCATGTG
>NW_011406678.1:0-655 GCF_000754665.1 Bison bison bison | reverse complement strand
TCCACCTCTGAAACTGGGGAGGCATCCATCCTCGCCTCCTCCTGCTTCCAGGGGGCTGCTGGCAATCGTCAACTTTCTCAGTTTGCAGGTGCCCTGCTCCAGGCCTGTGTACACACCTGTCTTCTCCATGTCCACCTGTTCACACCATGTCTTCATTCTGTCTTCCCTCTGTGCACATCTCCCCTTTTTATGAGGATACCCTTTGGCTTAGGGTCCACTCCAATGACTTCATTTTTCCTTGATCATCTTGATAAAGTGCCTACTTCCGAAGAAGGGTACATTCTGAAGTACCAGGGGTTAGGATGTCCACAAATCTTTTAGGGGAGACAGACGAATGACAAGGGACAAAAGCTCAGTGAGAGCATCATCTGATGCAGTGTCTGCATCAGGAAATAGGATATTCCTTTGTGATTCCTAAAGGCCTAGCACAGTTCTGCACACAGAGTTGGAGTTAAATAAATGTTTTTGTCATGGCTAAACGTATAAATGGAGAGAGCATAACTACTCACATTGTTCTTCACTGGATATGTAATATCTGTCCGTGATCATCCAGCTAGTGTACTCAGTCTTAGTGGGTCTTTTGTGTTTCTTGTTATTTTAATCATTTATTTGCTCACTAAGGATGTTTAGTATCTCCATATGTTGGAATGTTGAG
>NW_011406677.1:0-604 GCF_000754665.1 Bison bison bison | reverse complement strand
TAGGATTGCAACCGTTCAGTACCCAGACAGCCATTCTGTTCTCTTGGGATGCTGACAACTTTGCTTCCTGTGCTCAGCATCCCTACAGGCTGTCTACTGCTGACATCACAGGACGGGGACTCTGATGGCCCCTGACTGCTTGTCGGGGCTAAAATGACTAGTTAGTAACTTACCACCCTAGATGCGTTATTCCACTATGTTGATCACAAAGATTCATAGTTTAGAGTGGAAGTTACTTAAGAAGTCCCTTAGTCCAACTTCTACCCAGGATTACAGTCTTCTCTAGAACGTCCCAAACGTGTAGTTGGCAGCGTTTGTGACTGTACAGGTGGCATCAAGCTCGGTATTGCATATATCCACATATTTTAATCTTTGATTTTTATATTGAAACAATAAAAGTGTGCCTTGTGCTTTCATGATTAAGTAATGCCTCTAGAAATTAGATAGAAAAGAACTTGACTATCAAACTGTTCACTGAAGAGCAAAATTGAATATAAAATCGGTTTCATAAACAATCAGGAAATAGAATGACCCAAGTACCGAATAGCCTACATCTAAGCGGCATCTTGGGCTCCCAGGTGGCACTAGTGGTAAAGAACCTTTT
>NW_011406676.1:0-648 GCF_000754665.1 Bison bison bison | reverse complement strand
TAGTTACATAATTCTTTTTCTTGTGATGAGAATTTATAAGATCTGTTCATTTGGCAACTTTTGAATAGGCAATATGGTATTATTAACTGGAGTTAATCTATTATTTCTAAAGGTTTGAATATTGATTATTATATAATTTTAACCAGATGGATTAAAGGGTGGAAGAAGCAAATAGAGCAGGACAGAAGGAGTGTAGAAATAAGACTAGCTTTGCGAGTAGTGAGATGGACAGCCTAGGTGGCAGAAAACTGATTGTCCTTGTGGGGAAATGCCCTGGAAGAGAATCCCTCTTAGCAGTAGAGAAGGCAGCCTATGGTGTGATGAACATTTAATTATTTTCTTATAAACGCTGTGGATTTTAGGAAAAGACCTTTTCATGTGAAAAGACATAGTAATTTTCCATCATTGAAGGGAACAGATATATTCTTGCCATTCAATGTAAGTTAGACAATCCTAAGCACGCTTTTTGAATGTTCCATTTTCCATTTCAGCTGACCTGAATAACGTACGTTTCTCTGCCTACCGTACAGCCATCAAAATCCGAAGACTCCAAAAAGCACTATGTTGTGAGTTTATTCTGCCAGAGTGAATCACTCTGGCAGAATAAACTCACAACATAGTGCTTTTTGGAGTCTTCGGATTTTGATG
>NW_011406675.1:0-615 GCF_000754665.1 Bison bison bison | reverse complement strand
TTTTTCTCTGCAAATCTAACAGCTACCTTTCTTTCTTTCTTTTTCTTTCTTTCTTTCTTTTTTTTTTTTACCAAACTTTACATTTGTGTTAAAATTCAGCTTCTATGGGTAAGTGGCCTTTTTCTTTAAAAGTACACAACAAAACAAAAATTTTAAAAATAAACTAAAGCAAAACAAAAACTTCTAACTTTCCTTACATTTACTAATGTTTCATTTTGAAATGAGCAGTAATGCATGATACAGAATTTTAAATCTTATATTTATTCTCAATTCTTTCAAATTGTTATAAACCATTTCAGTAAAGTTTCATAGGATAGTTTTTAAGAATTTGGGACTATTTTGAGGAATGAATTTAATACAATTTTATTTTGTTCCTTACCATTTCTCATTGATGGATTTTAGAATTCCTTGGTGAGTGAAGATGATTTTGTATCAAATAATATATATTTTTCCTGCTGCTACTGCTGCTAAATCGCTTCAGTTGTGTCCGACTCTGTGCGACCCCATAGACAGGAGCCCACCAGGCTCCCTCGTCCCTGAGATTCTCCAGGCAAGAACACTGGAGTGGGTTGCCATTTCCATCTCCAATGCATGAAAGTGAAAAGTGAAAGTGAA
>NW_011406674.1:0-818 GCF_000754665.1 Bison bison bison | reverse complement strand
TGTGTGTGTGTGTGTGTGTGTGTGTGTGTGGTGTATGTCTGAATGAAATGTGTGCCAGTGCAAAATGTATTTCTTACAGTGATTCCAGCTAAAAATTGGAAAACTCTGGGACAAGAAAAATTGAGGCAAGAATTTATAGAAGATGACTACTCTTCTGGCATGAGTAAGGAATACTTCATGAGAGAGTTGACAGGGGCTGGAGCTTGAAGAGTGAGTAACATGTTCACAAAGAAAGAGGAAAGAACATGAGTGAAGGTGTGAAATGGGGGAATGAGAGGGATTTGAGGGCATGCAAAGAGGTTTGTTTGGCTGAACTGCTATTGCTATGAGAAGACTTGGTGGATGTATCTGGTAAAATTCTGGAGACCAGATTATAAAGGATTGTGAATACCAACCCAGAGACATGGGACTTTACCTACAAGTCTGTTTGGAACAATGGGAAGAGACCAAAAGGAAATTCAACTGTAGAAAACATGATTGGGAAATGAGGAGGGCAGAGAATGAGAAGCCACTAGTTGAACTTGAACTAAAAGCTCCCATTTCTGTGTTTACCAGTGTCGTTGGCCCTCTTGAAGTCGTCGTGTGAAATCAGTAAGTTCACATGTATAGTTTGAAGCAAACTAGTAGGGAAATTTCTAGCCAAATTTCTACCACATAATTAACATAGTAAGATTGAGATATTTGCTGCTGTTAAGTCACTGAGTGACTCTTTGTGAACCCATGGACTGCTGCATGCTAGGGTCCTCTTGTCCTCCACTATCCCCTGGAATTTGCTCAAATTCATGTCCATTGACTCGGTGATGCTATGTAACCATCTC
>NW_011406673.1:0-828 GCF_000754665.1 Bison bison bison | reverse complement strand
CTTGCCTTTAACAGTTTATTTTCCCCAATATATCCTTATGGCACGTGGGACTCATCACCCTTGAAGATCTCAAAATTCCTGGAAACAGTAAATTAGGGAGGAGAGAGTGGGGCTTCCAGCATCAACTTCCAACCTCAACCCTGACTTCCAGCCGAGAAAACGAAGATGCCAAGAATCCGGGAGATCCATCTACCCGTGTCCTCTCACCCTGCCCCTACTCTGGTCTAGTAATCTAAAAGATTTGCATCTTAAAAAAAAAAAATCACTTTACTAATTTACTGTTTACTCTGGTTTTAATCTTCTGCTATTTGATTAACTTAATCTTATTTTCCTCCAGAGGTTATTACTAAAGTGGTTTCCTTCTACTGATGTGGGTTAAGCTCTGTATTGATTGTAAACACGTTCCCTGTTTTTTGCTTCCTCGGCGGTTTTGCAAAGGGTACAATGAAAAACAGAAGAAGTACATTTTTTTTACTATTCAACTGACTGCGAAGCCCATATTCTCTATTGATCTGCTGTAACTCAAAATTCCTTTTTTTCCTTCCCCCACTTGTTTCCCGCCCCCTTCTCCTTTTGATTTGTGGTTGGGAAGGTTCTGTTTTGGTGTAAACTTGGATTTTTCACCTGGTTGCCAGGCAACAGAAGCCACCCCAGCCGGGAGGCACATAAATGTTAAATTGTCCTCAGCCACCTCTTGAGGCTGGGCCTGTCAAAACTCCAGTGTGTGTACGGGTCACATGGAGGAACTGGTTAAAAATGCAGCGGTGTCAAACCTAAATCCCCAGCAAGCACTAGTGAGCAGGTGTGGGGAGAGGGCAAGGATTTGGC
>NW_011406672.1:0-678 GCF_000754665.1 Bison bison bison | reverse complement strand
TATACCTTGAATCCCGAAGGAAGTTTAAGCAGTTCTCAGAGCTCAGGTGATTGGTCTAAAGCCATACCAAGTTGAAGATGAGGGTAGGCATTGTGCCCTTAGTCTAGCCTCCTCATTCCTTTACACAGGTGCAAGTCCTCGCTGCCTTGGTCCTTGGGGGCATCACATACAGAAGCTCCCCAGGCCTCCAGAAGAAGGCCATCCTTCACTGATTGGCCCCTTTCTTCATCCCCTCCTTAAGTCCTCTCCCTTTCATCCTTTTCTTGCCCCATGTCCCTACCTCCTCTTCTCCAGGAACATGCCCCACCCCTCCCTACAAAAGTGATCATGTCCCATGTCTCTGCTGCCTCCGGTGTTTGTTGAATGTCAATGACTTTCCTCCCTTGCCCAATTTCTGCTGAATCTGCAGAGGGGAGAGGGTAGGCTCAAGTCTATCAGATTTAATTAAAAAGTTTTTTCTCCACATGATAGTTGAACAAGTCAAGTGATACAGAGGTGTGTAAAGAAAAACACAGAACCCTTTATTCACCCCTACCCCAACCACAGTCCCTAAAAGTAGCCAGTGTTAAGAATTTGGTGTATGTCCTTCCATACCTTTCTCTACATTCTAACAAATGTGCCTGTGTTTGTTTCCCCATGGTAGATGAAATATTTAAATGAGATTTTATTCTGTACATT
>NW_011406671.1:0-747 GCF_000754665.1 Bison bison bison | reverse complement strand
ATGCAATAAACTAGTAAATATAACAGAAAAGAAGCAAACTCAGAGCAAGAACAAACTAGTGACTACAAGTAGTGGTAGAGGAGCAATATAGGGATAAGGTAAGGGATTAAAAGGGACAAACTAATATGTAAAACAAGCTTACAAGGATATATAATACAACATAAGGAATATAGGGAATATTTTTGTAGTAATTGTAAATGGAGTGAAGCCTTTAACAATTGTATTAAAAAGTTTCTAAATCTCTTCCAGGCAATCATTCATGATATTCTCCCACATTTGATTCCAAACTCAGTACTTGGAATCATTTTCATAGCATCAGGCCACTCGTTTCATATTCATCCTATATGCCAACTTCTGATTCCCGATAGATCTAGTTATTCTCTGGCTACTTCTACTCTCTTCTTTGGTACCCATGAATGGTATTCTCTTTTGGACTCCAGGAGATATTCCCCGGTTTTAAATACACTATCCTATCAAAGAATCAAACAAAAATTTCTCTTATTTTTTTCTAAGAACAGAGTAAATGTGGAGGTATAAGAAAACAGTGTTATAGAATATACTGGTAGTCAACAAGGGCCTACTGTACAGCACATGGAATTCTGCTCAATGTTATATGGCAATCTGGATGGGAGGGAGTTTGTGAGAAAAAGGTACATGTGTGTATGTGTGTGTGTGTGTGTGTATGGCTGAGTCCTTTCACTGTTCACCTGAACTATCACATTATGTTAATCAGCTATATCATAATAC
>NW_011406670.1:0-867 GCF_000754665.1 Bison bison bison | reverse complement strand
TTTTTTTTTTTTTGCATTTGGAAAAATGTTTTTGCCTAATCAAAATAGTATTGGGCAAAGTTTACGAAACATATACTTCTCCCAAATTGTCATTTTTCCCACATTGAAATCCAACTTTTAATCAAACTAGGAGAAAGATTTCTTTGGTGCTATTCTTCATCTTCTTTTCAAAGTCTGTGTCCTTTATTTCAAAATCCCAACAAGTGCTTTGAGCCTCCTTGCTGGGTATTCTGATTCTTCTCCTGTGATGTCCAGTGGCATTTCTAACTCTCCATGACAATGACTTTGCTCCTATTTGCCTCTAGGGAAAAATGATTTAATTTGTGGCTCATTCCTTCAGCATTTTGTACAACTGGAGTTAAAGTAATTTGGACAAATAAATCCTTGATAACCTGTTACTTCTTTTAAGTCATTTTTTAATGGAGTCTTCATCTACCTCACCATCTCCACGTGGGCTAATATGCCATGTTGATTTTGCTTCAGAATGACCTCTCACTCCTCTGGACTTTTCTCTAAGCACTGCATCCAGGATCCTATTATCATTTCCTTTCGCTCGTTTAAAGCTGGTCTCTGCGTCTTGAAATGTTTTCCTCTTATATCCATTATCCAAATAGCCCCAAGAGAGCTTGGGATCAACATGTACACGCTGCTATATTGAAAATGGATAACCAACGAAGACCTACTGTAGAGCACAGAGAACTCTGTTCAGTGTTATGCCGCAGCCTGGATGGGAAGGAAGTTTGGGGAAGAATGGATACATGTATATGTAAGGCTGAGCCCCTTTGCTGTCCACCTGAAACAATCGCAACATTGTTAATCGGCTATACTCCAATATAAAACTAAAATAGTTAAAAAAATAAAGGTTAT
>NW_011406669.1:0-811 GCF_000754665.1 Bison bison bison | reverse complement strand
GGAGCAGAGCATGGCAACCACTCCAGTATTCGTGCCTGGAGAATCCCATGGACAGAGGAGCCTGGTGGGCTACAGTCCACAGGGCTACAAGCAGTCTGACACGGCTGAAGTGATTTAGCATGCATGCAAAGGACAGAGATACATTTTTAATGTTAAAATTTTTTGTCATGACATAAAATATGAGTTTTATTTCCCATATGCTGCATTACGTTCTTTAAAAGTTGACAGAAGTATTGCACATTTGGAAAAATGTCCAACAAAACTTGAGCAGTGAACATTTAACTACATTCTAAAATGGGGGGAAAAAAAAAGGCTTTTCTTCTGAGTTATTGCAAATTCATGATGTAGCTGCATCCAGTCTCCAGGAATGGTTAAATCTTTTGGTTAAAGGAAATATTTATTGGTTATTCTCTCCAACACATTAAAAGTGATTCCCTACACCTTTAACTGTTAATTAGCTCAAATATTTGGTTCAGAAACCACAGCCCTGTTTAGTGTGACCTCACTGGTATGGCATCTGGGCAATTATCTTTGAGATAATGAGCCTTTTCATCCATAACAGAACAACAGCCTCTCACTTGGATTGCAAAAGATCAGAGCCAATCTGCTGCACACCAGGGTGCCTGCCATCCCCTTTGTATCCTACCTTATTTTCAAACTAACCTTTCACATTCTGAATTAATTAAAGTGTTTTCAGATTAAAAATTAATGAATTCACTTTAGCATCATTTGGGGGGATAATAGGCACAAAATATCATCCAAATAATGTTATGGATCCTAATATCACACTGTAAAAGAGAAGGAAAACCAC
>NW_011406668.1:0-746 GCF_000754665.1 Bison bison bison | reverse complement strand
TATCTGGAACGGACTTACTAAATTTATGAGTGAGACTTAACATGATCCTCTGTGTTCATAAGAGAGTCTCCAGTCTGTTCAAAGGACTTGAAAGTGTTAATAGTTTTATAGATGCAGAAATGAAAGAAATAGAGTATAGAAATAACTTAAAACTGCTATCAGCTTAAAAAAAAAAGAAAAAAAAAAAGTAATGCATGAGAGCTCTATTCATAATTCATAATAATTAAAAACTTAAAAATATCAGGATATCCTTCCATAGATGTGCATTAATAAGTAAAGTGGGGCACAGACATTTTAAGTGGAGCACAAAACAGCACACCCAAAATATGCCCATTCCACAAAAAGATTATTTTGGACT
This sequence comes from Bison bison bison, assembly GCF_000754665.1. Lineage (NCBI taxonomy): Eukaryota > Metazoa > Chordata > Mammalia > Artiodactyla > Bovidae > Bison > Bison bison. Next base: position 388 of record NW_011406668.1, on the reverse strand, counting down.
GATTAATTTTTAAAAACAGCAGCCCCAGGAGAATCTTTGAAAACCAAGTAGAAATGCCATTTTATGAAGTAGATTTACATTTATTAAGGATATCTCCATCTGTAAGAATGTGTCCCTCTCTGGACCAGGAAATGGAAGATGACTAAATATCAAGAATGGACTAAATGTCGAGAATGACTTGGCTCGACAAAATGACTTGACTAAATATCAAGAAGGTCTATGGAATGGACCTGGATGTTAATCTGAATAACCACCATACCTTTGTTTACTGTGCTTCACCTAATAATCTCCCTTAAATGACTTCTTCCATTCTATAACCTCTTTCATTCTTAGCTGATGATAGCATTTAAGGTAAAGTCTTGGACCATTTCAGGAAGTGACTCAGTTT
>NW_011406667.1:0-601 GCF_000754665.1 Bison bison bison | reverse complement strand
CCTTTAAAATTATTTTCTGTTTTGGGGTGTGTGTGTGTGTATATATGTATGTATGTATGTATTTTTTAATATCTTTCCGTATATATGTGGAACTACTTGAATATGTCAGCTTTAATAACTGTGAACAAAAATTGACACTCGATCAGCTTCTTATTTGTTAATCAAGAAGAAAATATCCATCGGGGCCAATCTTGACCCATAATCTATTTGCAGGATGGCTTCACACCATTGGCAGTAGCTTTGCAACAAGGTCACGATCAAGTAGTGTCACTTCTGCTAGAAAATGACACAAAAGGAAAAGTGCGTCTTCCAGCTCTTCACATCGCTGCCCGAAAAGATGACACGAAAGCCGCTGCCCTGCTGCTGCAGAATGACAACAATGCGGATGTGGAGTCAAAGGTGAGGCCCTGGGAAACACACTCATCACACGGCATCCTCCTCTGTTAGGCACCCAAACGTGAAGAACGCCTGGGCTCCCTTTGGGCATGCTTACGCCAAGCACTTAACTGCGCTGAAAGGAATAAAATCATGCCCCCAAGTCATCCAGTTGAAGGCGCAGCACCCCTACCCTCGGCATCTACAGTTGGGAGGGACCTGTGGG
>NW_011406666.1:0-664 GCF_000754665.1 Bison bison bison | reverse complement strand
GGGCTGCCAGCTCGTCAGGTCTGCACTTCTCTGTTCCCAGAAACCTATGGGGTCCCCAAGAACCCCCATGAAGTCAAGTGAGATGCTTAAAACCTCTATGCTCTGTGAAAGCAATCCCAAATCCAAATTCCCTCTTTGTTCTTCTAATAGAATTAGGGACAGAATATAATAAGAGGATTAATATCCAGTGATTTGTTTTAAAACAAATATCATGGCAGAGTTAAAATGAAGTAATAGCATAAGCTACATTTTTATTTCATAGGAAAGAAATAAAATAGTCAGTCTCCAGGCCCAGCATCACATGTGTAGTGCAACAAGTCTCTCCTGCCTTAGCAGAAGGAAAGCTCTTTAATGGGTGTCTGTGTCTTCAAATGAATAAACACCAAAAAAAAAAAAAAAACAGAAAAGAAAAGGATGAATAAGATACACCCATTGCTTCCACATTCACGGTCTGCATGGAGCCACATGCGCAGTGCATGGAGGTGCGACAAAGGGGAGGGGCTGCAGATGGCAGGTAACGCAGGGCCTGGAGGGAAGAACGGCTTTTTCCAGGCCAACAAATGATGGGGAGACAAGCATCCCTGGCAGAGAGGAGGGCAGGTGAACAGACAGGGAGGCACCGCAAAGGGGCCTGGCATGTCAGTAACATATTAATATAATGTGG
>NW_011406665.1:0-781 GCF_000754665.1 Bison bison bison | reverse complement strand
GGAAGAGAAAGATAATTGGGGTTAGGCACTATATACATTCCCATCACATATATTATTCAATCTAATGTACATGTGAAAACCTGTGTGGTTCTGCCACATGCAGGTTAAGTGCAAAGAAAAATAACAAATTGAGTTTTCAACAAGCAGCCAAGCTCTTTTCTTCTTCCCAGGGGTGTAGCTGTTGTTGTCTTAGTAACTCCGGAAATTCAAGGAGACCTAAGATGTTTACTTTTCAATTAACAAAAGAAGAGAGATCCCTTTTCGAAAGATTTGCTTGCTGCTTCATTTCTAATTGTGTTGGCTGCTGAAGGAAACTCTCTTCCTAGGTTTCAATTTTTTCCCTTAATTTTGTAAATATAATGCCTGGCACACATACGCTATTTATTTATTTTTCCAGTGGTTTAAATGTGTAAACTGTTGGAGAACTGAAATGAACAGAACTCTGGTGTAGATAAATATACGGTATTTAAGTCTAATTCTGTGACTTGCTCTCTCTACGATTATGCCTTGAGAACTCTCAGTGTTACAATGTCTCGTTAGGCTGGGTGAGAGACTGGAGACAGGGGAAGTCACGCTTTCTGGGAGCATGTCTCCCCCTTATGGTCATTCATTAGTACTACAAAAAACTGGAACACCTGGGAAAAGAACTCAAAACCAAGAAACACCCTTTACCTTTGTAGATATGGTGTGTTTTTAAAACACCTGTCCGTTCCAACACATCTCTTTTCTACAGAGACAACTGGTTACTGGATGGTTGCTGGATCACTTGAGGGTCTTCTGA
>NW_011406664.1:0-762 GCF_000754665.1 Bison bison bison | reverse complement strand
GTTCTTCTAAGTGGTAGGAGTGAGGAATTGCTATCCAAGGCTTACATGAGGCACAGATAAATCTAAAGAGCTAAAAATATTATTTTGTCAAAATATGCTTCCTTAAATCAAGTAGGTAATATTATAGATGTGGAAACAGATGCCAACAGGAAGTAATTATTTTATATTGATAATAGAACTTTACATTTGTCTAATCTTTTTCTAAAGCCCTTGGGTTTGCTCTGTTACATTATTCAGTTCGCTATAATTTTCTGATTGGTATTAAAAATAACTTTAAACTGTGTGATGCAGAAAAAAATGAAGAAAACAAAACTCTTTTGTAATTTCTGTACCCAGAGAAAACAAAAATCAGCCTACCGTTACAGATCCTCCTAGTCTGTTTTTCTATAAACTCATTATCATTTGTCATCCATTAACTTTTTGTTTCGACTTTCTGTTTTCCCTGGATTGTGTCTTTTATATGTGCGGGGAGCTGCCCATGAGAATGGGGTCCTTTGTCCGAAGGACACAAGCTCTGGGAGCTGCCTCAGTCCTTGAGGGTTTGCTTGCAAACATAGCTCTCTGTCCCGCCACGCCAGAGATTAGGCGCTTATTTACTGCAGACACCTGGAGTTCTGGACAAACTTCTCACACACAGGGAAATGTTATCTGGTGTAAGAAATAATAACAGGGTGCGATTCCCATGCTCTCAAGATTTCTTGTGACTGTTTGTAAGATGTATAGGTCAACCAAGAAAAAATGTCAATTGTCTTGTCTTTCTCT
>NW_011406663.1:0-695 GCF_000754665.1 Bison bison bison | reverse complement strand
TTTTCCTAGGATTTTACTTGGATGAAAACAATGATTCAAAATAGTGAGTTAGTCATTAATGCAGGAGGTCACCAAGAGTTCCTGGCTCTGTACCTTCTGGGCTTGTAAAGGAATGATACTTCAGAAGCTCCTGGAGGTCCTACACACTGAGACCATGAGTTCTAGCCAATAAGTCTGAGAGCATTTCTGGCCTGAGGGCTGTTTCCTTCAAATGTGTTAACTGACCATGCCCAGGATGGTGCCTGAAACATCAGCCAGGGAATCTGAGTGACCCAATAAGCAGAATTCCTTTGGCTGACAAAAGAAGGACAGTAAGTATGAAGAATAAATGAATCCTTGTAGTTTTGACCCACTAATGTTTTCAAGTTGTTTGTTACCATAGCATAACCTTGCTCGTTCTGACTGATACATATGCCTATGTAATGATGCACACACAAATAGGAGAAAGTGAGTGTGATAGCAAGAATGAAATAGTATATTTAGCGAGAATTAAAGAAACAGGAAACAACCAAATATTCAAGAAAGAGAAGAGGTGCAAACCCCTGTTCATCTCTCCTTGTACATTCCAGACTCTCTCCACTTCACATTTCACAAGGCATTTCCACACAAGTCTTCTACTTTCTCACACAAGCCTGAGCGCATGTCACCACCTGTCCCTAGTCACACATGAGCTATCAGCGGCACCGTGATTAATT
>NW_011406662.1:0-685 GCF_000754665.1 Bison bison bison | reverse complement strand
TAAAATATTTTATATGAAAATATAAATATGATGAGATAAAATAATAAATGAAAATATGTACATAAGAAACATGAATAACATCAGGGCAGTCATCGCTATGCACTGATTCCTGTGCAGCTGAATAATTTTATACCTACTTGCTTATTACTACTGAAAAAGGATTTATTTATTTAATTCAATAAATATTGTGGCTAAAGCAGAATTCACAGACTCTTAAATGGCTGCAGGTGAGCATACAAGGGAGATGTAGCATCTGTCTGTAAGAGTCATATCAAGGTGAGTTCAGGTCTCCATCCATCATCTTAACCTTTCTTGCAAGCTGGCTGATGAAGAGAAGGATCTCATCATCTCCACTCTGACAATTTCCCAGGTGCAGTCGCTGTATTCCTTCTCTTGCAGGTAGATATGGATGCCCTGGAAGTACCTCTTCATGGCCAGTGTGGGGCCCATCCTTCCCAGGGCAGAGTCTTCCTCTCCCATCACCTGCCCCAGGCAGGCGTCCAGGTCGTCCAGCTGCTGATGGAGTCCAGTGTGGAGCTGCTCCAGGAGGGTGGTGTCCCAGGCAGCAGAGGAGCGCTCTGTGTGGAAGAGGTTGAAGGTCTGCTGGAGCATCTCATGGAGCACAGAGATGGCCTGGGCCTCATGGAGCTGGCTGCCCTCCACCATCTCCTGGGGGAAAGCGAAG
>NW_011406660.1:0-670 GCF_000754665.1 Bison bison bison | reverse complement strand
ATGTCTCTTGCCAAATTTGGGAAGTTTTCAGCCATTATTTCTTAGAGTATTTTTTCAGTCTTGCCCTCTTTCTCTCCTTCCTGGACTCCAGTGTTAGATATTTTAGATAAATGTTAGATATTTTGTTATAATTCACATGTCCCTAATGCTAGTCTTTAAAAAATTTTCTTATTCTATTTTCTCTTAGTGGTCCAGATTGGTCAATTTCTATTGACCTGTCTTACAGTTCATTGATTTGTTCCTTTGTCTCTTCCATTTTGCTAGCCATCCACTGCCCATCCACTGAGGTTTTTATTTAAATTGTTACATTTTTCAGTTATAAAATATCCATTTGGTTCTTTATTTCTTCTGTTTCATTACTAATATTTAAGTTTCTTTGCTGAGACTTTCTGTTTTCTCATTTGTTTCTACTGTGTTTACATTTACTAATTGAAGCATTTTTATTATAGTTGCTTTAAAGTCTTTGGTCAGAAATTATAACATCTCTGTCACCTCAGTGTTCACATAATCATTCATTTTCAGACTTCCTGGGTTTTGACATGACAAAAGATTTTTTATTAAAACCTAAACATTTTCATATTATATTATGAGTCCTTATTTAAACCTTCTATTTTAGCTGGGTTTATCTGGCAGTACTCAGTTAGAGTAAGGGGATGCACTACCTCTGCCG
>NW_011406659.1:0-625 GCF_000754665.1 Bison bison bison | reverse complement strand
CCCCTGCAACAGCACTCAATGATCAACTTACTAAAGAAGCTCCTCGGGTCTGCACATGAAAGCGGCCTAAAACCAGTGGAAGGTGGCTGTGAATGACACAGCCACAGCCCGTTTGGGGCAGGGAACTGCCACCACCCCAAAGTGCAGTGAGTGTCCTCAGTAACAACTCAAGACTTTTCCAAGAAATTCAAAACCAAAATTTTCTGAACAGGGAGTCTTCAGCAATGGAAGTTACCAACTGGTCACCCCAATTGACTTGGCAGGCCTGGAAAGCTATGAGTTTTTTTTCAGAAATGTTTGGGACCACATGGGCCTAGATTCAATGATAAGAACCCTCTAAAGCAGCGGTCCCCAACCTTTTTGGAACCAGGGACCAGTTTCGTGGAAGACAATTTTTCCATGGATGGGGTGGGGGTGGCTTGGGATGATCCAAGGGCATTGCATTTATTGCGCACTTTATTTCTATTATTATTACATCAGCTTCACCTCAGATTGCCAGGCACCAGATCCCGGAGGCTGGGGGCCCCTGCTCAAAGGACACAGGACTCCAGCACTCTGCTGGGAGGACTTCATCCCCTCTACTGCATTACGCCTTCCTGAGCCCTGGAACAGTTTTTTTTTTTTT
>NW_011406658.1:0-622 GCF_000754665.1 Bison bison bison | reverse complement strand
AACAGAGTCCATAAGACTGTTCTATACATCAGCGTCTCTTTTGCTGTCTCATACACAGGGTTATTGTTAGCATAGAAGTTAGAATAGGGGCTATTTCATGGTTACTTCTCTTATGTAAGAGAAGAGAAATTACTGGTTTCTGCAAAAGTTCTTTTTCTTGATCTCTGTGTTTGTTACACTACTATGAACATATGTAACCTTTTAGCAAGCTGTACATTTAAAATCAGTGCACTTTGCTGTATGTTATACCTCAAAAAATTAAAAATAATATTTTGGCATACATTAGCAATAAATGATAAAAAACAAAGAAATTAAAAATACATAATTTAGAAAACTAAAATTATCCAATACCGTATCTAATGAAAAAATAAACAAGACATTTACGTAGAAAACTATAATGGAATATTGAAAAAAATGACTAGAACTTAATAAAGGGATATGTGATGGCCTTGGGGGAGAAGTTTAATACTCTCAGGCTGGGCTGTAAACTGTCCTGAAATTAATCTATAAATAGATCCAAGACAATTGCAATCCCATTCCTAGCAGCTGTTTTTTGGGTGTCTATACACATGTGTGCATGTGTGTTCGGCAGTTTACTAGCTAATTCCAAAAAAATGTTATG
>NW_011406657.1:0-633 GCF_000754665.1 Bison bison bison | reverse complement strand
GCCTGGAGAATCCCAGGGACGGGGGAGCCTGGTGGGCTGTCGTCTATGGGGTCACACAGAGTCGGACACAACTGAAGTGACTTAGCAGCAGCAGCAGCATATAGAGAGCTGATTGCCCTTAGGCTTTTTAGTCTGGTAGCAATATAGTTGACCAAGTTGCTGACTTCAGTTAGCTGAAGTATGGAGCTAAGTCAGCTACCTGTGATACTATTGATTTCCCAATTAACAACTTAAAAGAATGAGAAAATAAGAGTCTGTAGGCCAATTAGTCCTTTCATTGTATGACTTGAGGGACATATATTACACAATCTATCTGCCTATCTGCAAAATATCATGGTAAATAATAGATAGTTATAGAGATAGAAAAATGAAAATGAAAAGAAAGGCCCCCAGTAGGGACCTCCTTCTTTCAGTAACTGTATTTGCATTCTCACAATTAATAATATGAAAATATTATATTAATCAACTCCTAATATTTCTTCAGTATCTATAATATTCTAATATACTGTGTTCAAATTGAGCTGACAGTAAGAAACTAACCAGAGATAATCCATACTCACAAGTTTAACTTTTTCATCCTCGCTTCAGAATAGTTGCTTTGTGTGGATGCAAATGTGTGTGTGTGTGTGTGTG
>NW_011406656.1:0-730 GCF_000754665.1 Bison bison bison | reverse complement strand
AATCCAGTCAGTCATTTCAGTCGCTCAGTCCTGTCCAACTCTTTGCGACCCCATGGACTGCAGCATAACAGGCCTGCTGGTCCATCACCAACTCCCGGAGTTCACAAAACTCATGTCCATTGAGTTGGTGATGCCATCCAACCATCTCATCCTCTGTTGTCCCCAAGTCCCCCTGCAGAACGGCTGACTTCCTTCCTCAGCTGAGCGCCAAGCATATCTGTCCATGGTCTGCGGTTCTGGACAGCAGAACTGGCCCCCTGGGTGAGCGGTCCTGTTTGTCCTTGGCATGACCTCTCACCTGGCATCTCACCTGCTGGGTCAGGTCCGGTTTCCGAGCTGATATCTTTGATCCTCTGTGAACAGGTTCTCGGGCTCCACTGAAGGAGCTCTACTCAGCCCCCAGTAGTCTGGTGGGGGCTTTACTTTACTTCTGCTTTTTCAGTTTTGTCCTAATTAACAGTCACATTTTGTCAGGAGTCCCCGTGTCAAAACCTAAGGGTCATGTTGACAGAGTTTCTTTTCCTCTCTTCTAGGATGTTGGATTTAACTGCCTCCTCCAGGAGACTGCTCTGAGCCCCGCCTCCCCCACCCCCAACTGTTCAAGGCCAGCTGAAAAGTGAAAGTGTTAATCACTCAGTCCAGTCCACTCTTTGCCATTCCACAGACTGTAGCCTGCCAGGCTCTCTAGCCCATGGGATTCTCCAGAATACTGGAGCGGATAGCCATTCCC
>NW_011406655.1:0-651 GCF_000754665.1 Bison bison bison | reverse complement strand
TTTTCAGTTTCCTGCATTGGAGAAGGAAATGGCAACCCACTCCAGTGTTCTTGCCTGGAGAATCCCAGGAACCGCGGGGCCTGGTGGGCTGCCGTCTCTGGGGTCGCACAGAGTCGAACACGACTGACCTGACTTAGCAGCAGCAGCAGCAGCAGTGTGTATCATTCCAGTTAGTTTGTTAACCAAACCTGAACAGAGCTGGTCTAAGAACAGACAGGTGGAGTGCAAGTGCCTCTTCTGCGCTGTAACTACACACCTCAAAGCTGACCTGTTACATCCCACTATTTGAGTCCACCATCTCTCTTCAACCAATTATGACAGTTGTACTAAGACACATGGAAGTTTTGTTGTCATGATCAGTGAGGGGTATTAAAATGAACTGGTTTAATTTATCAAAGGATGGGGCAAAGTCGCACAAAGATTTCTACTTGCCTAGCCTGGATCTATTAACAAATAAACCTACATATTTTTATTTATTATGTATTTATTAGTTCTTGCTCATAAATACCATTAAAATCTTCTTTATGTGTGTTATATATTTGTCCATCTATGTATATGTTGACTCTGTTAATTTTAAGAAATGGAGGTAACAAACGGGCACAAAAGTTTTTTTATTGAATTTTAGTAAAATGAGGAGTGCATTAAACTTTT
>NW_011406654.1:0-719 GCF_000754665.1 Bison bison bison | reverse complement strand
ATATTCTTTTGTTCTTTCATATTTCCTTTAAAGCTCCACATTAAATATAGCATCCTTTGGGAAGTCTTCTCTGACTTCGGCTTGACTGATATTATATTCAGTTTGATTGCTATTATGCTTTAGGTTGATCTATTATATTGATAAATTAATTGTAAACTTGTGTGAATATTCTTATAAAGGCACTTACTAAAGGGTCAGGAATTTTGTATTATATCACTGAGGTTAGGGAACTATGCCTTATTCAACTTGGTATTCACAATGTCTATGACACAGTGGACACATAGATAATTCTGCAGTTTATGCATTATAAGCTTTATGTAAATTCTTTTAAATAAATGATTGAAAAAGATGAAGTTTATAATGCATAAACTGCACCCCCCCATCTTGTTTTTTTTTTTTTTTATCTAGTTGTTTTTTATTATATTTTTAATCCCAAATATTTTAGTGCATGCAGTTTGATATATTGGCTATTACATAAGGCCGGTTTTGTATTATATTGCTATTTGGTGCTTCAGATAAATTCCCATGCTTTTTCTTTACTATTCAGCTTGTGGAATCACATTAAAACCTGAAAATTCATTCCTCAAAAGTAAAACATCTATTTTTGTGAATGTCATTTTATATTAAGTTAAAAGGATTATATTTAAAATAAACTTATCTTCAGTGATATGAATTTAAATTGGGCAGGTCATAAGATCATAGTAAAAGATAAAAATTCT
>NW_011406653.1:0-681 GCF_000754665.1 Bison bison bison | reverse complement strand
TTAGAGAGAGAGGAGAAAGGAGGGAGATGAGGTAGTGGGGGACAGTTCTGTCACATTTCCACCAGGAGACAGCTGTGGAAGGAGGTGAGACAGGCCCCGTAAACCTCCTCTCCCGCATCAGATTCAGTTCCTAAGCGCCTTTCAAAGTGTGAGCCTCTCACTGCCAAGAATGTGATTATATTTCAGGAGAGTCACTTTTCACACAACCTGGCTCCTGGAGACAAACCTGCCGGACCCTCTCGATGACCTGGAAAGGCCCGATCCGTGCAGTGAGCCATGCCTTGGTACCTCCGTGGGGAGAAAGGAGACTGCTGAACTGGGGCCTGCTTAAGGGGTTTGCAAGGGAAGCTCTGACGAATAGGGAGCCCTTCTGTAGGCACTGACTTTAGAATCCAGCTCTGACACAGTTGCGGACATGCATGCGTTGTCTCCACGGTAACAACGGCATCCCAGAAACTCAGAGCGATTAAGTCCCTTCGTTGAGATCATCCAGCTAGAACAGCCGGACCACGGAAGTGACGGCATGTCCCCTCCGACCCCAAACTCGAGGACTGAGCCCTGGTGTCTGGGTTGAGGCTCAGGTGGACTTTGGAGGAATCCATTTTCCCCTGGAAGGGAGAATGTTTGTTCTATATATACAGAGCAAACATTCTATGTGTATATATATAATATGCATATATA
>NW_011406652.1:0-684 GCF_000754665.1 Bison bison bison | reverse complement strand
ATTTAGCTTTACAGAGATACAGATTGTTACATACAGACATAGATAGATATGCCTATATATATATATATACATATATGGATAATATATATATGTACATATGTAGATAGCACACACACATACAAACATATTGTGAAGATTAGTATGTACATGTCAGCTGAGATATCTTGAATCTTGTCTTCAAATACCATTCCAATAAAAGAAACCAATGCACTTTAGTCAGATGGCTGATTTTAGACCCTGTCAGGAAATATACAAATGAATCTGGGTCATATTTAGTGCCAGAAAACAAGGAAATACTAAAAGAAAAAATGAAAACAAAAACAAGAAAGCATAATTATAGGTGTATGTCAAACGGACACAGGAGTCAACAGAAGTATCTCCCAATGGCCAAAGTGAGAATAATCTGAGTAAAAACAAGTAATGTTGCTTAAAACCCCAAAGTACAAAATGTATTTTTGAGGAGGGGCGCGAGGTTTCAAGATGGCGGTGGTTGGGTGGTTGACCGAAAGGCCGAGGTGAAGGCCCTTACGAAGTCAAACGAGCGGAGAATCGGCCCCTCCCCGCTTCTCACAGCCCCAGGAGCCCAGCAGAAGCGTTTGAGGTTTTATTTTTTTAAAGAAGTCAAGTAAATCTAAACAACTTGTCAACATAGGGGCGGAGATCCACGTCATCCACCAAAAGTGG
>NW_011406651.1:0-608 GCF_000754665.1 Bison bison bison | reverse complement strand
ATTTCAATAAAAAAAAAAAAAAAAAACCTTTTAAATCCTTTGTCAGCCCAATAGGATCTGAATTGAGGGTCAGGAACTACAGCCTCCCTCAAAAAGATCCCTTCTTGCTCAGATACACTGCCATTCTTCATTCATCTAGTATACAGCAAGGCTTTGTACAACACACAGCCACAGAGGAAAACTCGCCTTTTCCCAGGAAAGGGGGGGAGGGGAGCCGATATCTGTCTCACGGCAGCATCACCTTCAGACCACAGCTTCTTGCTGATGTCTGATTAATATGCTATTGCACTTGGAGAAAATTAATGGGTTTTGATGGTTATTTGGAGCTTGCCTCCTCAATTCCACTGCAAGAGAGTTACGAATTTAAACAAACATTGACAGAGAATAAATCTGTTCTCTGCACACTCGTCGGAAGGTCTGACTTAATAGGCCTGACCGTCTTGAAATTTGGATTGAATTCATAACTGTGACATGGGCTGGCTTATCAGGGAAGACAAGCTGCAGCTGGGGAAACGGCCAGACCCTTCCTTTCCAGGCACCACGTGCCCTCTCCCAGCGGGGCAGCCACACAAAAGTTCCTCGTCACTCTCCATCCCATTATCCAGTTT
>NW_011406650.1:0-843 GCF_000754665.1 Bison bison bison | reverse complement strand
GTTTCCTTTAAGCCAATTAAATACAGTTCATTTACAAGTTAATTTTTACATAAAGACAGACAACAGAATCAGAGATCTTTTAGTTTTCCTGCTTGAATTTTAAAAGGTCTCTTTTAATACAAAAATACTTATTCAAAAAGATAAATGCACCCCAAAGTTCACTACAGCATTATTTACAACAGTCAAGATACGGAAGTAAACTAAGTGTGCATCCATGGATAAATGGATAAAGAGATGTTCATCTTCTTCTCAGAAGATAAAAAAGAATGAAATCTTGCAATTTGTAACAACATGGATGGAACTTGAGGGTCTTAAGTGAAATAAGTAAGGAGAAAGACACATACTCTATGATTTCAATCATGTGGAATAAAAACAAACACAACAAACAAATAATATAATAGCAACAAACTCAGATTTGTTGAGACAAATCAGTTTGTTAACTCAGCAGAGAACTGATCAGTGGTTACCAGAGGGCAAGGGACTGGGTGAGGGGGGAGCTACATGGTGATGGATGCTGACTAAACTTACAGGGGTGCTCACTCTGTAGTATATACAGATGTTATTTTATAATGCTGTACACTTGCAGCTGATCATCTTCACCATCATCCTAAATAAAAAAGAGGTGTAATTCTCCCAAAATAAAATGTCTCTTTTCTTTTCCTCAGTCTGGGGGGACTACAGATGGATCAGAAAGTTGCTGACAGCCCAGGCAAAATAGTTACATTGCAGAGGCAGAGGTAGAGGAGGGGAAAATGCAAGTTCATCTCCCCCTTTTTTTCTCTTTAATGTCTAAGTAACCCAAGGCTGGAGTCTCAGGCAATGTGGGCTGTGTTTGAATTTCAA
>NW_011406649.1:0-632 GCF_000754665.1 Bison bison bison | reverse complement strand
AATAAGAATACATTTGAAAAACCAATATGTGTATATACATATATATATACACACACACATTTATATGTGTGTGTTTGTAACATATGCTATGCATATAAATGCCATATTACAGGTAATTCTGATGGCACATACACAGGTATATGTATTGCTTTTTGTTTGTACATGTATAAACACGTGTATAACACAGGAAAACAAAATTTGGGGGAACATATGATAGATTATGGTTAAATTATGTAAATAAATATTGAATAAATATTGTATACTTTGCATGAAATAAGCAGTTAATTAAAATTATTTGACTCCTATTTTAGGGGAGAAAAGTAATAAATTGTTTGAAGTGAAAATAAATGATGGATTGCTATGGTAGCCTAAGCTTAATACAGAAGCCGTTTTGTTTTTGAGCTTTGGCTTTTTATTTAGCCATAAAAAGTAACACATTTGAGTCAGTTCTAATGAGGTGGATGAACCTAGAGCCTATCATACCGAGTGAAGTACTTACTTCAGAAAAGGAAAGGTAAATATCATATACTAACACATACATCTGGAATCTAGAAAGATGGTGCTGATGAAATTATTTGCAGGGCAGCAAGAGGGACACAGGCATAGAGAACAGACTGATGGACATGGCAGGG
>NW_011406648.1:0-619 GCF_000754665.1 Bison bison bison | reverse complement strand
TTGAGTGCAGCACTTTCACAGCATCATCTTTTAGGATTTGAAATAGCTCAACTGGAATTCCATCACCTCCAAAAGCTTTGTTCACAGTGATGCTTCCTAAGGCCTACTTGACTTCGCCTTCCAGGATGTCTGGCTCTAGGTGAGTGATCACACCATCGTGATCTGGGCGGAGCCTCCTCCAGCTTCCGGATGTTGGTGCAGCTGCAGACCCTCAACCTGCCGGGCAACTGCTGGTGTTCCCATCATAACCACCCTCCAGGGGTGATTTCAAGCAAGCGAGGCTCCACGTGGAGCGGGATCAGGGTGTCCACCAGCCAGAAAACCTCGGGGCACAGCTCCTAGTAAGGGGCGGGGACATCACTAAGTGATGTGGGAACATTACTTTCATTTTTAATACAATGTTTTCAGTGTATTTGACTGAAACTTTATAGACATCTGTAAACCACAGGCTCACAGAATTCCTGCAGATTTAGCAGTCTGTTCCCACGAGCACCTTGGCGGACCCCCCTCTCCAGCCCTCCACTCTTAACTGCCAGCCTGTCCTACCTCAAGAGGCCTAGCATCTGTCAGCCTCGGAGCCTCTGTACTCGCTGCCGCCTCTGCAAAATGCTGTTACCTC
>NW_011406647.1:0-618 GCF_000754665.1 Bison bison bison | reverse complement strand
ACAGAGGATGAGATGGCTGGATGGCATCACTGACTCGATGGACGTGAGTCTGAATGAACTCTGGGAGTTGGTGATGGACAGGGCGGCCTGGCGTGCTGCGATTCTTGGGGTCGCAAAGAGTCGGACACGACTTAGTGACTGATCTGATCTGATCTGATCTAAGTATATCCATATATATATGTGATATGTTATATATAATAGTATACATGTAGTAAATGTAGTACTCTAAAGTATACGTTAAAGTCTAACCGAGTTCATATATGCTGTGTATATATATAGAAATATACTTCTCTCTCTCTCTCTCTCCACACCTAATTGTGCAATCGCACACAGCCCAAAGGTAGTTAGTATGAGATTCTAATGAAATTCTTATTAAGTATAAAGATAGCTCTTACATTTATAAACACTCTGAATACCTTGAAAACAGACAAAATAAGAATAAGAACCACTTTCCTGACAAGCTGCTGCATCTCAGTCACACTTTTTGAGGTAATAACAGAAGACAGTACCCTAACTACTCCATTTCTCTTTGACTTTTCTGTGCCTATGTCAGAGCATGGTTTTAAGAATTAGAAGACTAGAACAATAAAGTTCTTAGCATAGTTGCTGTCAATAATT
>NW_011406646.1:0-705 GCF_000754665.1 Bison bison bison | reverse complement strand
TTGTAAAAAAAAAAAAAATTAACACGAACACATGAAATTGAATACAAGCATAACTAAGGAAACCTGAATAAGATAGATATATCTTGCTTGTGATGTTACACAGTAGTTTTGTAAAGTTTTACCATTTTAGAGAACCACACAAAGCATAAAAGAGAGCTCTGCATTATTTATATTCAACTGAATGTAAAACAGCAATGATCTCAATAACATTCTCAATTAAAAATCAATAGTGAGTTCAAAATTATGAATAAAAGTTAAAGCAAAAATATAAATTTTAATACTAGTGTCTGAATTTGTAACTTGCTATCGGATGGGAGTGAATGGCATTTTACATTCTTAACAATTTTAAGTACAACTGAATACATAAATATATACAACCTAAAATAATTATGAAAATATTGAATGCAACAAGTTTAAACATGCATGGAGTGGTCATCTAGCAGGCAGAACATTTGTAAAATACCATATGATTCCAGATGTTACTTCTCTGGCCTGAGTTTCCTCATCCATAAAACATGGGCTTGAGTCTAGGACGTGTGCGTGTGTGTGTGTGTGTGTGCGCGCGCGTGTACTAAGTTGCTTCAGTCGTGTCTGATTCTTTGCAGCCCTATGGACCATAGTCCACAAGACTCCTCCGTCCATGGGGATTCTCCAGGAAAAAATACTGGAGTGAGTTGTTGTGCCCTCCTCCAGGGGATCTTCCTG
>NW_011406645.1:0-629 GCF_000754665.1 Bison bison bison | reverse complement strand
TGCAGTCCAAGGGATTCTCAAGAGTCTTCTCCAACACCACAGTTCAAAAGCATCAATTCTTCAGTGCTCAGCCTTCTTTATGATCTAACTCTCAGAACATCCATACCTGACTATTGGAAAAACCATAGCTTTGACTCTACGTACCTTTGTCAGCAAAGTGATGTCTCTGCTTTTTAATACATTGCCAAGGTTTGTCATAACTATTCTTACAAGGAGCAAGCCTCTTTTAATTTCATGGCTGCAGTCACCATCTGGATTGATTTTGGAGCCCAAGAAAATGAAATCTGATACTGTTTTTCACATTTTCCCCATCTATTCACCATGAAGTGATAGGACCAAATGCCATGATCTTTTTTTTTTTGAATGTTGAATTTTAAGCCAGCTTTTTCACTCTCTTCTTTCACCTTTATCCAAGAGGCTCTTTAGTTCCTCTTCATTTTCTGCCATTAACGTGATATCATCTGTGTATCTGAGGTTGGTGGTATTTCTCCCAGCAATCTTGATTCCAGCTTGTGATACATCCACTCTGACATTTCCCATTATGTACTCTTCATATAAGTTAAATAAACTGAGTGACAACATACAGCCTTGATGTATTCCTTTCCTAATTTTGAACCAGTTTGTGGTTT
>NW_011406644.1:0-605 GCF_000754665.1 Bison bison bison | reverse complement strand
GTATTGGAGCTTCAGCTTCAGCATCAGTCCTTCCTATGCATACTCAGGGTTGATTTCCCTTAAGATTGACTGATAAACTACTGGTTATAAGAAATAAGTTTTAGGGATGCAGCGTACAACATGATGGGTAATGCACTACATTGTATGTATGAATGTTGTTAAGAGAGTACTTCCTAGGAGTTCTTATCACAAGGAAAAGGAAAAGGTTTTTTTCTTTTTGTTTTGAGTGTGTATAAGTTGATTCATGTTCACTAAATGTACTGTGGTAATCATTTCTTGATGCATGTAGAGGTCAAATCATTGTGCTGTTCAATTTAACCATATAGTGCTGTGTGTCAAATATATCTCAAGAAAGCTAGAAGGAAAAAAATAAAGTAATTATTGATAAGGAAACAAACAGCAAAAAAATAAAAACAAAGGTACATTTTTAAAATGCATCACTGAGAAAGAAGATGAGGAAGCAAAATGAAAAATATAAAACTCTAGAACACGACTGAGTGACTGAACTGAACTGAACTGAACTGAAGCATAAAGAATAGAAACAAAAATGTCCAAATAATAAAAATCATAGAAAAAATAAAAATTTTTTTTATTTTTTTCTTTTT
>NW_011406643.1:0-627 GCF_000754665.1 Bison bison bison | reverse complement strand
CAGGCCAGAGAGTATTCTAAGAGGCTCTCCCAGAACTCCAGGGTAGCTTGCATGAGGAAAGTGATGCTGGAGATGACCGGCATCATTGGGTATAGACAGTTTCGAAACAGTTTAGGAAGCAAAATAGCACATTGTGATAGACTGAGGCGGGCAGAAAGGGAAATGTCAAGGATATGTCTGCGGGTTCTACTTGTATAGCTAGATGGGTTGCATAAGATAGTGGCAATAACAATAATTAGCATTACTAACCTCTCTGATCTGAGTTTTGGGATGGTGAGGGGCTGTGGGTGAAAATTACTGAGGTGCAGTCTGTAGTCAAAGTGGAGTCCTTTCTCCAACTCACCATCAGTGACCAACAGCAATTGCCTCAAATTTCCACTTTCTTTTTTTCTGGACGGAGTAGACATGTTCTAAGTATGTTAGGACTTCACTGGTGATCCATGTGAACAGCAGACTCTCTCATGAGCTGTGCTGCTTTGGTCATGCAGTGTTGCCAAGAGTCCTTTTCTCTTTAGACACAGTATCTTCTGAAAAGAGCAGTAAGACATGATTTCCCCAAAGCAAAGAAAGTATCCAATGGAGAGGTAAAGCAAGGAGTGGAGAAGAACCCACCCCAGATTCTCAGTT
>NW_011406642.1:0-864 GCF_000754665.1 Bison bison bison | reverse complement strand
AAAAAAAAAAAAAAGAGAGGAAGGGAACCTAGCCAAAATGTTCCAGGTGAGTAAAAGTTGTGTGACAAAAGAAGTATTTTCTTCAGGGCATGTTTAGACTATGGTAGTCTGTGCTAGGCAAGTTTTTAGGAAGAGAAGGTGGGAAATGAGATTCCTTCCAGGGAAGAGGCAAGAGAAGCAGTTCATTTCAGTTCAGTTCAGTCCAGTCACTCAGTCATGTCCAACTCTTTGTGATCACAAGGACTACAGACCGACAGGCTTCCCTATCCATCACCAACTCCCAGAGCTTGCTTGAACTCATGTCCATTGAGTCGATGATGCCACCCAACCATCTCATCCTCTCTTGTCCCCTTCTCCTCCTGTCTTCAAGCTGTTCCCAGAGAGAAGCAGTGCTTCCAACAGAAAAAGTAAGTAATTTAATATTATTTATTAATATTTGTCAATACTGAAACCTCTAAATCCTAAAAAGTCATTCTGGTTTTTTTGTTTTTTTTTCTGTTATGGCCAAAATCTCAGAATCTAGTCTATCTTGAGGGTATTTAATTTGAAATACTTGGAAGCTCTACCAGACCTCCAAGAGTTCAAGAAAATAAAAATAACTTCTACCAACCAGCATTGTAAAGCAATTATCTTCCAATCAAAAAATTTAAAAAACACAATGTCAAAAAAAATCAAAATTGATAATTATGTTATTCAAACCATCTAAACTTGTATTTATTACCTGTTAACTTAATTGTCAAATTCTGAAAGGTGTAGATCACAGGATCCAGCTATTGTTATGATCTGGCCAAATCATTTCTGTCTTTACCTTATATATTTTCATATGATTTGTTAATTGACCAACTCAAAAATGTACATTAAAAT
>NW_011406641.1:0-894 GCF_000754665.1 Bison bison bison | reverse complement strand
CTAGATTCAAGCTAAGTGTAATCTTTTCAGGGGAGGTGACCTAAAACAGACCTGAATTATGAACAGGAACTAGAAAAGCAGAGCACTAGAAAAAGAGTTTTCTAGTTACATATGTAAAATCTAAAACATGAAAGAGCTCCATATATTGGAGGAAGGTGAGTGTGGCAGGAATTAGTGGGAACTGGCAAGACTCCTATTAATTATTAAAATGATGGTAAAGCCAGATCATGCAGTACTTTTTAAGATACATTAATGAGTAGATCTTATAAAAACAGGGCTAAATCATTAAATGGTTTCAAATATGGATTTTTTGTTTTCCTGTGAGAAGAATAGTTGGGAGTAGGTATGGAATACAAGTAGTAAAAAAAAACAGAAAATTAGAATCTCTCTTTTGTTAATTTATTTCCTTTCCTTTCTCTTTTCTTTTACTTAAAACAAACAACAATGAAAAAAGATCACTGCTATTATTTATTGATTCATCAACTACACAGAGTACTGTAAATTGGAGAAAAACAGATGGTACATATAAATCTACCCTCTAAACGTCAAAAGGGAAAATAATAGGCTGAAAAAAATACCCTTCTTTGATATAATGAGAACAGGGTTCACAGACTGTCAGTGAAAGCGTCCTAAGAACTGAATGGCACCAGGAAACAAGAGGGGAGGGGTGAACAGTCCCATAGAAACTCATCTGCTAGAAGCAGTCTGTCAGTGAAATCAAATGGAAGGCAAAACGATTCATTATGAACAAACCTGCAATTACAAGTTTCAGAGAAATTAAGGAGAACGTAAATAAATCCCATACTAGGGCTTCTGTTGTTAGGAATGTCACTGTGAACCAGGGTGGATTCCTGCTAGCCTGGAACAAGACCATGGCTACTCCTGAAAATGAAC
>NW_011406640.1:0-814 GCF_000754665.1 Bison bison bison | reverse complement strand
CTCTGCCTTTTCCAAACCCAGCTTGTGCATTTGGAAGTTCTCAGTTCACATACTGCTGAAGCCTAGCTTGAAGGATTTTGAACGTTACCTTGCTAGCATGTGAAATGCGTCCAACTGTATAGTAGTTAAACATTCTTTGGCATTGCCCTTCTTTGAGATTCGAGTGAAAGCTGACTGCAAATGAAAACACAACACGGAGAGGCATCAATTGTCTGGGTTCCTTTGGGTTTGGCGCTAATGAGCAGTAAGTCACCACTCTCGTCTACCCACCCCCCTGCAGATTCTTGCTTCAAACAGCAGATCTGTGCCATAATTTGGCCTCTGCTTGGCATGAATAAACCTTTTACTACTAAATTCAACTCCATTCTTCTTGTGTTAGCTCAGCCCATGACAATTAATGTAATACAGTAAGTCCCCGAGATACAAATCTTCAAGTTTTGAATTTCAAAGATGTGAGGGTGCATTGCATCTGTGTCAGGCATGAGTGAAATTTCAGCTCGCCCTCCGTCTCCTACCGCTGACGATCCTTCAGCTCTACCGTCTCCCACCTCCTCTCCCTCCTCCACTCAGTAACTCTTCTTACCGTCCAACTAGCTGTGTGTCATGGTTCCTGCCACCCCTCTCCCTGGGTCTGACCAATTTGTTACAGCAAACAAATGGGACCTAATTTAACTTAAAAGCTTTTGCACAGCAAAGGAAACTACCAACAAAACAAAAAGAGAGCCCACAGGATGGGAGAAAATATTTGCAGATGAAGTGACCCACAGGGATTAATCTCCAAAATATACAAACAGCTCATGAAGCTCAGTATCAA
>NW_011406639.1:0-828 GCF_000754665.1 Bison bison bison | reverse complement strand
AACATGATAAGAAAATTGGCAAAATATGGATTTGCCAAAATAAAATACATATGTATGCACACACACACCAGCGCACACACACACACAGAACTTCAGTGTCTGTCTTCCAGTTACAAAAGTAATTTGGATCAACTTTCTACTTTTTAACAATGACAATTAATACTTATGGAGTACTTGCTAATGTGCTAGATGGTGTTTGAAGAACTGTAGGTAATACTGTTTTTCTCTCCATTTTTCTGATGAGGAAACTGAGGCACAGAGGGTTAGTGAAATGCAAACACTGCCAAATATCAACTCACCTTTTCTGTGACAAAGTTAAAACATGAGGTCATTCCCATTGTTTGCATTTAAATGATAAAATCCCGTTTCCTCTCAAAGTCTGAATTTGAAGGAATGAAACATGTTGGCAGATACATCATAACCTGGCCATGCTATTCTCCTACTTCTAGTTTATAATTACTAAGGGATCATCAACTGTCACCCAAAGAGATGAAAAGGAACTGGATTTTTTCCCTTTATATTTGTCTCCTGAGAAAGAAGAAAAAGAGAAAATGTATCCAAGAAAAGCTAGCTCTCCCTCTTTTGCACTTTCTAAATTAGTTCAGAAATGGAGTGAAATGATTTGGTGAGGGAAGTCTTTAGGCTTAATATTTACTCCTTCATGATGGAGGACAAGGAGTTAAAAAAGCAACTCTTATTCTTAAATAAGAGTAGGAAGGAAAGCAGGCACTGGAGAAAGCAGCAACACAATGTATCAATAATAATCACCCAAGAATTGTTCTTATCGGACTCCCAGCAGATAGATACATAGAGACTCCAGCTGCAGAG
>NW_011406638.1:0-616 GCF_000754665.1 Bison bison bison | reverse complement strand
GACGTTTAAATGCTCTTTTGATGAATTTGTGGGGGAGAAAGTGTTCTCCCCGTCCTACTCCTCCACCATCTTGGCTCTTCTCCTTCAGTTCTTTAAGCTCACATATTCAATAAGAGAAGCTATCTTTCTTTCTTTCTTCCCTGATTCAGCAAAATTTATTTTTAGGGTCTACTCTGGGTCACTTGGGCTTGATGCCTGCCCTTGAAGAACTTGTAGTTCCAAAAAAGCTGAAGGAGCATTTTATAAGGAAATGGAAGATGAAGGACTTTGAAGGCAATGGAAAGGGTTGGGAGGAGTTAAGGAGGAGCTGAGTAGGGGAGAAAAAGGATAGAACATCATGGAATAAAATGGATTTGTGAGTTTTGCCCCCTCTTATTTTGCATGTTCTTTCTTTTGGTGAAAGCAGAGACGTCACGGACAAAGTGACATTCCATCAAATCTAAGAGGCCATTGTTTGTAAGGCATGGGACTGTTTTTGTTTTTTAATATTTACTTATTTATTTAGCTGTGCCAGGTCTTAGTTGCAGCATGTGGGATCTAGCTCCCCAACTAAGGATCTAACCCAGGTGCCCTGCATTGAAAGCACAGAGTGTTAGCCACTGGATCACCAGGGAAG
>NW_011406637.1:0-684 GCF_000754665.1 Bison bison bison | reverse complement strand
AAAAAAAAAAGGGAAACAGCATTGTTACAAATTCCGAAAAGACTAAGAAAATGATCCACATGGAAACCAATGCAATACTGTAGAGCAATTATCCTTCAATTAAAAATAAATTTTTAAAAAGCTAACAAAAACTGCTAACATTCCTTCAATGGGCAAGCATTGACAATTTTAAATACACATGCAACTTGACTTGTTTTTATTTTTTTAATGGCTTTTGCGTTTACCACTTGGAAATGGTATCGGCGTATCTCTTTGACCTTCAGTCTCCAAGGATCTCTAATAGCTTCCATGCCAAGCAAATCCACAGCACACAGATTTACAATTTCATTTCAGCTCCATTAGTTCCGGATGGCGACTCTATAAGCCTGTTTGGTACATGATGCCACGGAGGAAATTTTGTACAACACTTAGAAGGTTCTTCAGCGTCTTTACTCATCAACAGCTTTCATAACTGCCAGACTTTACTTAGCAATGAATTTATAAACTCTCTGCTTTCTCGTTGACTGAGGAGCCTCTTTTATTTCCCCCAAGAGCCCCGGTCGCCGTGACGACTGCCTGTTCAGCTACTATTTTGAGCCATTCCGAACTGATTTAAAATTCAGAAGGTCCTCCATGCACTAGGATAAAAAGCAAGAGCCCTTTCTGCCCTTTCCACTCTGATAAAAAGCAAGAGCCCTTTCTGTT
>NW_011406636.1:0-745 GCF_000754665.1 Bison bison bison | reverse complement strand
TTATAAGAAAAATGTATAACTCAGCATCATAGTTTGTCATTGTAAAAATAGCATGAGATACATGACAAGTGAATTCTCAGTAGGACCTTAGATAAACTGAGGGAGGCTTCTGCTTAGCTGTTGTCTGTTTCGTAATTTAAATTCCTCCCACAGTTCTCTAAAGGACAGTAATTTAGATGTATCATTTAAACTACTAGTGTCATACTGTCTTCCCACAATTATTCAAGTTGAAGTGAAAAATTACTCCCCAGCTATTCTTAACCTGATATTTTATCAAATAAAGGAATTTATGGATTGTTCTAGCGAGCATTTAAATAATAAATGAAAAGAATTCCAGATGAATACATTGTCCTTTAAAGTTAGAAGGGTTTCCTTTCTCAGAGGAGCAACTAAGATGCCAAGGCCTCTCTATGTTGACTTATTAGTGTCACCAAAAGGAAGTAAATTGTTGGAAATATAAAGAAAATAGACTTATAGCCCTCATGTGAATTATTCATGCTCAGTAGATATATAACAGTTTCTCTTGAAATGTAAAAATCTGCATATAGATAGATACTCACATACTGTCACACTCAACACTTTAATATTATTTGCCCATAAAATATTTCATACTGGTACAATTATGAATAATTAAGAAAATAGAAACTAGGAATCTTAAGAAGGACCGGGCTGTTTCTCACTGGTAAGTAAAAGAACTTAAAAGTAATCTGTGCACTTATCTAATCCATCACTCACATCCTGAACT
>NW_011406635.1:0-646 GCF_000754665.1 Bison bison bison | reverse complement strand
AGAAGGGTGAACACTTTAATAGAAATAGTAAAGAATTTGCCAGTTGGAAGAAGTCCTCGTGCTCACAGATTAAACATATTGCCAATGGCCATGGGGGAAAAAAACTTCTCAAGGAAATTGTATCATTAGCAAGTCATTCTTTAGGCTTAAAACTTGAACCTTTGAGAAACTGTAAATGCATCTTAAAAGGGATAACCCAACAATGTTTTGCAGTTAGTACATCTCAGTGCACATCCACGTATTAAATCATTTCCAAAAATGTCCATCTTGCAAGTGGAATAAGAGAATAAGGAGAGTTTGAGATCACTGTGGACCTGAAAGTGAAGCTCAAACTAAGCTCCCACTGTACTTCTTTCACAATGTGGCCAAGTACCCACCCTGGAAAAAAGTGATGAGATGGGATCTGGTGCATTACAGTTCAGCCATGAACATGAATCTCTGTGAAAGCAGAGGTTTTGTCAAAAAATAAAATAATATGAAACTAATGAGATATATTGAAAGAGATTCAGACATATACTAGGGCAATTATTAATATCTTTATAGCAGGAGGTAAGAAGTCTCCTCCAGCAAACTCGAGGAGTTTGCTCAGACTCATGTGCGTTGAGTTAATGATGCCATCAAACCATTTCATCCTCTGTTGTCCCCT
>NW_011406634.1:0-641 GCF_000754665.1 Bison bison bison | reverse complement strand
GATGGAAAAAGATATACCATGCTAAAGTTGCAGAGAAGAACCGATTGATTCCATGTATGAACTGTTTCTTTAACTTGATTTGTGTTGCTGTTGCTACTATAATCATTCATAAAGTCCTGCCTTAGTAAACCCAGGCCCTCTCCCTGACTTTTGGACCAAAGTGCCTTGTTCAGCTCATAGGGAGATAACGGATCCTGCCTAACTATGAATGGCTACAGGACAGAAGAGTTGGTGTGTTCTGTGTGTGCTCAGTCGTGTCTGACTCTTTGCGACCCCATGGACTGTAGTACACCAAGCCCTAGGTCTGGGGAATTTTCCAGGCAAGAATACAGCATCGAGTTGCCATTTCCAACTCCATGAGATCTTCCCCTCCCAGAGATCGTCCCACTTGTCCTGCATTGCAGGTGGATTTGTTTTACGCTGAACCACCAAAGATGTCCAGTTGTTAGAGAAATCCGTATCAAAACCAAAATGAGATATCAGCTCATACCAGACAGAGTTTGAATGAGTTTCATCAAAAAGGCTACAAGCAATAAACGCTGGAAAGGGTGTAGAGAATAAAGAATCCTCTCACACTCTTGAGAATGCTGGCCCTTTACTATTTGTGTAGGGAGGGGGATATAGAGAAGGTGAGTTGTATT
>NW_011406633.1:0-631 GCF_000754665.1 Bison bison bison | reverse complement strand
TATCCCCTGAGCTGACTGCCTTCACTCTTTACAACCATATGATTACAGATGGAAAATTAATCTCCCATGTACCTCAGAATTAGCTCTAATTTTCCACTTTTCATAGCACACTTAAAATCCTGGTCCAGTGGCTAGATAGCAGCATTTTGCAAAGTTGCCAAGAGAAGCAGGGGGGCAGTCCCCCGTGCTTCAGCCGTGGTGATCCACTTATGCTTCACAAATGGGCAGCCTCTTCAGGTCCACGAGTCTTTTAACTATGATACACCCTTGGCTGGAAATTTCCTTTTGCATAAACATTCTGTCTTTTCTCCATGTACTGGTTAAACAAGTATTCCTCAAGGCCTCTTAGAAGATTTTCTAGAGTTGTTCAGTTGCTCAGTTGTGTCCGACTCCTTGCAACCCCATGGACTGCAGCACACCAGGCTTCCCTGTCCGTTACCATTTCCCTGAGTTTGCTCAAACTCATGTCCATTGAGAAAGTGGTGCCATCCAACCATCTCATCCTCTTTCATCCCCTTTTTCTCCCTCCTTCAATCTTTCCCAGCATCAGGGTCTTTCCCAAGAGTTGGCTCTTCACATCAGGTGGCCAAAGTACTGGAGCTTCAGCTTCAGCATCAGTCCTTCCAGTGAA
>NW_011406632.1:0-888 GCF_000754665.1 Bison bison bison | reverse complement strand
CCATGGACTGTAGCCTGTCAGGCTCCTCTGTCCATGGAATTCTCCAGGCAAGAATACTGGAGTGGGTAGTCATTTCCTTCTTTAGGGATCAGACCCGAGTCAGATTCTTCATGGCCTAAGCCACCAGGGAAGCCCAATGGAGGTAACATAATCATAGAATGAGATCATTTCAAGAGGCAAGTCCTGGAATTTAATACAATCCTCTTAAATGTTAAAAACTATGTCTAATTATGTCTATATTCTGGCCAATATTCTGGCTCGACTAATCTCTCCCTCGAGCAACTGGCAGCCACAGGTCTTGGGTCCCCTGCCCCCCGACTCTGGTGGCTGAGTTGCTGACGCTGGCACCAGTCAAGTTTGCGACCCACTGCCTTCTTTTTCTAAAGGTAAAGGTTTCTTTAAAAAGTGAATGATTAGCTCCTGATGTCATATCTGGATCTTAATGATCACACTTTCGATTTGCTCCCTCTGCAAGAGTCACTAATACTAGCAATGGAAGTTGGGGATCTGCCTGAGGCAGGAAGGAAGTGGAGAGAGGAGAGGAGGTGGGGGTCTGTCTCTCTCTGGAACCCTCTACTGGTGGTTTCTGTGCTCTGTTAACTTGAGGAGGGAATGGTACAGCTGTGCAGACCTGGAGGGCAGAGGTCTTTTGGTGTTGTGAACTGGGCATTCCAACACAGTGGGCAGCTTCATCCTTCCAAACTGGGGCAGTGACGAAGAATGAAGATGACCTTTCCTCTACGCCCAGGGGAGCATGGATTTATAGTCTAATTGATAAAAAGTGTAGCAACAAACTTGTAGTTCCAGAGAAAAGAATCTCAATACAATTGTGTTCAACGACAATTAGTAGTGAAAAAAAAAGTTCCTTCCCATCTGAGGGCTTCTCTG
>NW_011406631.1:0-897 GCF_000754665.1 Bison bison bison | reverse complement strand
ACAGTTAGTCTATATGACTGAAAACAGGTTTTGGGCCCGGCCGCTTGACCTGCATAGTAAGGTGACAGTTCCTTTTTTCTATTCAAAATACGATAAGATCTTTCCTAATCAAACTGTATTCAACCAGAACTTTTTTTTACTAATGTGCAGAAACAGCTTTTGATGCAAAGGTTAAGTGTAAAAAGAAGAATAGAAAACTTAGCTTAATTTGCTTAAAATAATCATTGTCTTAAGAAACTAGTTGGTCAAGCAATGGACATGCTGCATTTTATTTTTTTAATTAATCTTATTTTTTCATTAATACATCTTTTAACACTTGCCATCAATGTTTTTTGTTGACATGGAGTTGGTGATATATAGGCACAAAAGACAGATATTTAAATTATTCTAGGATTTTTACTGTAAGTTGGCTCTCAGTAACTTAATCCAAATACAAAGATTTCTCAAGTTTCTGAATAGGTAAGGGTACTACACTGATTTAATTTTATCTGTATTGCTACCATCCTGAGCTGAATGTGAAGAGCATATGTTCTATTTTTGTTTCTCTTTACTCTTTAGATTTCTACTTTTAAATGGTACTGAATTGTGAGTTTAACTTGATGCTCACAGAAGCAGTCATGGATGGAACTATTCCTCCTTGAGTTTTCACAGATTCAGGCTTTGTATAAAGAGTCCTTTTATCCTTCTCAGATGAGCTCCTTTCTCTGCCTCCTGATGGCTTTACTCTACTTCTGGCCTGCATCACTTCTTGGCTGGATTATTCTAATCATGTTTCACCTGCTCACTCCATTTCCAGCTTTATTCACAGTAACCATTAGAATAGCTTGCATGTGAGAGAAGGCCAGAATTAGAGTGGTATAAACAAGACAGAACTTTATTTCTCTGTTGCTCAAAAGT
>NW_011406630.1:0-762 GCF_000754665.1 Bison bison bison | reverse complement strand
CATTTGCTATTATTTTCTCCCATTCTGAAGGCTTGCCTTTTCACCTTGCTAATAGTTTCCTTTGTTGTGCAGAAGCTTTTAAGGTTATTAGGTCCCATTTGTTTATTTTTGCTTTTATTTCCAATATTCTGGGAGGTGGGTCATAGAGGATCCTGCTGTGATGTATGTCAGAGAGTGTTTTGCCTATGTTCTCCTCGGAGTTTTATAGTTTCTGGTCTTACGTTGAGATCTTTTCTTTTCTCCACTGTTCATCTGCAAGATTTCCTCTTGTTGGCTGAACCAAAAGTAGGCAAGAGAGCCTGAGAGGTGGAGTCCATAGGTAACAACACCCGAAGACCAGTCAGGCCAGGGAAGTGAGGAGAACAGACGTGGAGGAGCAGAGAATTACCAACATATCAGTGATCCTATGACCTAGAATTGACTACTGTTAAGATGCTGGTATAAATCTTTCCAAGCCTACCTCTGATAATAGTTATAGCAGTTTTATTTCCCACTTCTGAGCATTCCAGTTGCTTTTCACAACTGTCCTCCTTGGAGTATTACCCTCTATATGTTGGGTAGGCTTTATTGAATTACATCTTATAGATCAGGGGAAAGACATGGTCCTAAAATCCAGGTAATCTTCATTCAATTTCTTTTGCCTTTTCAAAATTGATTTAACAAAATTGTGACTATATCGGAGAAGGCAATGGAAACCCACTCCAGTACTCTTGCCTGGAAAATCCCATGGACGGAGGAGTCTGGTAGGCTGCAGTCCATGGG
>NW_011406629.1:0-650 GCF_000754665.1 Bison bison bison | reverse complement strand
ATGTTTGTGGACTCTTCTTGTTTGACCTTCATAAAGTTCCTCAAGTCCTCCTTTTTCACATTTTCTTCTACCTCCCTCACTATTTTTCTTATCTGACCTTGGGCAGTTACATCTTGGCCCTGAGACTCAGATTAGCAGGTATTTTTTGAGAAACTACTCTGTGCTGGTGAAGGGCTTTTCCACGTGCTATCTCAAGTCCTAGCTGCTCTCAGAAGTGTGTGGGAGAGAACAGGACCTGTTTCATCCATAAATGAAGGTACAAGTATCTACTCTATTTTTATCCCAGAGTTTGTAAAGGTAAAATGAGGTAAGAATTCCCTGAAAGTCAGAGAACTGGCTATCCTGGTTATGAGGATAGACTATTTTCACCAAAGTTCAAATGAGAGTCCTCAAGATTCAGCTTAGAATGACGGATGGAAGTACTACCAAAGGAGGTAATTCAAGGTATTTGCGAGCTCTGGGTCTTAAAGCAACTAGGTAGTAAAAATCAGAATACAATTTTCTTCATCTTTTGGAGGGACAGATTCTGAACTGAAAGCGTCCTTCCTCGGTGATAACTGGTAGGGTGATGATACACAAGCAGCAACCACAAACACTATATTGTTTGAAGGCTGTTCTGTGGTGCAGGGCTTCCAGTAAAGAATCCTCCT
>NW_011406628.1:0-678 GCF_000754665.1 Bison bison bison | reverse complement strand
GTACCCGTGAACACGTGTGAGTCGACAGTCATGGAAACCAATGTGGAGTGACACTCACAGTTACGCAGACTGAAGAGGAAAGGATCCTATGACGCAGAGTAAGGAGGGATGGTAAGAGGGGAAGGGGAGAATCAGGAGACAATAATACCAACAAGGAGAGGAGCAGAAATACTTCAGAAGACTCTCAAGTTTGGAAAAGCTACAGAGTTGTCTAACATAATGACCTAACATGTCTATTGGACTTGAGAATACAGAGGAGGCTGAAAGTTTTTATTGCCCTGATGGGAACTGAAAGATTCACTGAAAGAGATAAAGCATGCATGGGACATGAATAAATGGAGGCACAGAGTGTAGAGTACTTGGCAAAGAAGATGAAAAAAGCAGTAGTCAATGCT
Source organism: Bison bison bison (assembly GCF_000754665.1). Taxonomy (NCBI): domain Eukaryota; kingdom Metazoa; phylum Chordata; class Mammalia; order Artiodactyla; family Bovidae; genus Bison; species Bison bison. The sequence continues at coordinate 283 of NW_011406628.1, read as the reverse complement.
TCTCCTTTCATTCTACCAGGGAGATAAGCAGTCAATGGAAGGATGAGGATTTTATAAAATGTATTTTATTGAAGCTATAGTTGACTTGCAATGTTGTTGTTAACTTTTACTGTACAGCAAAGTGATTCAGTCACACACACACATTTACATATATACACACACATTTTTATATATATACACACACACACACATACATATATAGGTCTTCCCTGGTGGCTCAGACGGTAAAGCATCTGTCTACAATGCGGGAGACCTGGGTTCAATCCCTGGATCGGGAAGATTC
>NW_011406627.1:0-634 GCF_000754665.1 Bison bison bison | reverse complement strand
GGAGAAGGAAATGGCTACCCACTCCAGTATTCTTGCCTGGAGAATCCCATGGACAGAGGAGCCTGGCAGGCTACAGCCCTGGGGGTCACAGAGTTGGGCATGACTGAGTGACGAACACTTTCATTCTCAAGGTTAAATGAGGTCATAAGGCTGGGGCCCTGATCCAATAGGAGTGGTGACCTTATAAGAAAAGGAAGAGACACCAAATCTCTCTCTTTCTGGGTGTCCAGAGGAAAGGCCAGCCAGAGGACACAGTGAGAAGGGAGCCATCTGCGAGCCAGGAAGAGAGGCTTCTCTAGAAACCAACCCTGACAGCACCTTGACCTTGAGCTTTTAGTCTTCAGAACTGTGAGAAAGGAACGTCTGTTGTTGAAGCCTCTCAGTCTGTGGTCTCTTGTCATGGCAGCCGGGGCTGACAATACAACTGCATCATCCCATGAGAACGTCAGCTCCGTGAAGACAGGCGTGTGGATCTCCTGTCTCTTTTGTATGAATACCTCCTGCGAGAGTACCAAACACATATTTGCTGAGGGCAGAAGGTGGTTTGTTCCTGGCTCTTCCAGGGAAAGTAGGGATGGGTCTGGGGGCTCCTGAGTGTGTCTGGGCACCATGGGGACAGTGAGGAGTCCAACCT
>NW_011406626.1:0-673 GCF_000754665.1 Bison bison bison | reverse complement strand
AGATAACATGAAATACCAAAATACGTTGTTACTTTTCCTTTCTCCACCTCTCTCTTTCTCTCTCTCTCTCACACACACACACATAATTTTTACATGTTAAAACACTTATATGAAAAACAGGTAGCCACATACAAGATTAACATACAGAAATTGGTTACATTTCTTTACCCTAACAATGAAATAGCAGAAAGGAAATGTAAAAAAAAAAACCTTTAAAACTGCACCCCCCTCAAAAAAAAAATACTTAGAATAAACCTGACCAAGGAACTGAAGGAACAAAGGAAATCAAAGATTATTCAAAGAAATGGGAAGATATCCCATGCTCTTCAATAGGAAGAATTAATATTGTTAAAATAGTAATATTACCCAAAGCAATCTATAGATTTAGTGCAAACCCTATCAAATTATCCATGGCATTTTTCACAGACCTAGAATAATCCTAAAACTCATATGGACCCATAAAAGACCCAGAATCTAAGAAATCCTGAGGAAAATAGGAAAAGCAGGAGGTATAACTCTCTCAGACTTCAGACAATACTACAGAGATACAATAATCAAAGCAGCATGCTATTGGCACAGAAACAGACATATGGATCAATAGAACAGAATAGAGAGCCCAGAAATAAACCTACACTCCCACAGTCAATTAAAATTAGATAAAAGAGGCAAGAAT
>NW_011406625.1:0-615 GCF_000754665.1 Bison bison bison | reverse complement strand
TCATGCATTGGAGAAGGAAATGGCAACCCGCTCCAGTGTTCTTGCCTGGAGAATCCCAGGGACGGTGGAGCCTGATGTGCTGCCATCTATGGGGTCGCACAGAGTTGGACACGACGGAAGCGACTTAGCAGCAGCAGCAGCAGCAAATAATTGACAATACTATGAAGGGCTTACTACATGCCAGGCCTTGTGGGGAGCATGTAACCTACATTAGCCCAACTAACCCCCAAAACAATTCTGCGACAGGAACACAGCTAGGCAGTGACAGAAGACCCACAGGAGACACATAGGAGGCCACCCAGCTGTGTTTAGTTGCTCCGCTGTGTCTGACTCTTTGCAATCCTGTGGACTGTAGCCCACCAGGCACCTCTGTCCATGGAGATGCTCCAGGGAAGAATACTGGAGTGAGTTGCCATGTCCTCCTCCAGGGGATCTTCCCAACCCAGTGATCAAATCCAGGTCTCCTGCACTGCAGGCGGATTCTTTACCATCTCAGCCACCATGGAAGCCCATGAATACTGGAATGGGTAGCCAATCCCTTTCTCCAGGGGATCTTTCCCACCCAGGAATCGAACCAGGGTCTTCTGCCTTTCAGGCAGATTCTGGCCACCCATC
>NW_011406624.1:0-740 GCF_000754665.1 Bison bison bison | reverse complement strand
CCCTTGCATTCCTATACACTAATAATGAGAAAACAGAAAGAGAAATTAAGGAAACAATTCCATTCACCATTGCAACGAAGAGATAAAATACTTAGGAATATATCTACCTAAAGAAACTAAAGACCTATATATAGAAAACTATAAAACACTGGTGAAAGAAATCAAAGAGGACACTAATAGATGGAGAAATATACCATGTTCTCCTAAACTTTCTGCGCTTCGTATTAGTGATACTGGCTTGGCTAAAAAGCTCGTTTAGGTTTTCTGAATCATCTTAACAAAACTCTGAATGAACTTTTTGGCCAGCCCAAATACTTACACGATCAGTACAGGGGATTAAACAATGAAATTATGCATGCATTACACAGATGGGGACAGCTGTTTCATGCATTCTTTCATTAATCAACCCTACTAAGCACCTTCTATGTGTTGGACACTGTCATGGGCCTTAAAGCCAGTGGATAAAGTCGTGGTCCCTGTTTTCAAGTTCTACTTGGGGAGAGTACACAACCGCATCTGGCAACGAGAAGGGCTGTTAAGAAGACAAGGGGAAGCTAGGGCACAAGTGAGACTCAAGTGTTATTTTAGCAGACGGTCAAAAAAAGTCCTGTGATGGGCTGGGGGAGGGTTAACATATCTGCAGTGCTGTAGATAAAATATACATGCGAAGAGCCGACTCATTGGAAAAGACCCTGATGCTGGGAAAGAGTGAAGGCAGGAGGAGAAGGGGACGACAGAGG
>NW_011406623.1:0-683 GCF_000754665.1 Bison bison bison | reverse complement strand
ACTACTGAGAAATCATACAAATATCATGAGTCTGGCAACATCTTAGGCTTCATGAGAAAATTCATACTGGATAGAAGCCAGATATATATGTATTTATTAGTCAGGTCTTTAGAACATGAATTCATTCTAGAAAGATTCCTCACCAGTTCCACAAATGTGGGGGGGGAGGAGCGAAAAACAAAACCCTATCCTCACTGCTCACATCTCACCAGTAGTATCAGAGTATTTATCCTGGAGAAAACACACAGCAATGTAATGTGTGTGGCGAGGATCTTACCCAAAAGTCACAAGATAGGAACATAGTGGAGCCATACTTCCCAGATTCAGTGATTGTGGCAAATCCTTTACCTTTTTCACTATATTTAGTCTCTGATGACTTTAGTTCAGGTACTCAGCAATTGCAGTAAGTTCTTTTCGTGTAAAAGAAACCCGAATTCTAACTCAGCAAAGATAATTCTTTGGGACAGTAGCCCACCATCTTTTTGGTCTCCTGGCTTTCTGAATAAAGTCACTATTCCTTACCCAACAAGTAGTCTCTCAGTTAATGGCCTGTTGTGTGGTGAGCTCTAAGATCTTCACTTTGGTAATACATTAATCAAATGCATTTGCTACACGCATTTCATAATGGTCTCAGGGAAGGAATCAGTGAGATGAAGGGGCTGACTTCATTAGATACAATTCAT
>NW_011406622.1:0-658 GCF_000754665.1 Bison bison bison | reverse complement strand
TAAAAAGCAATAAAATATATAAAAAATGAATGCCATGTGGATATGTATAATCATCAAAGAGTAAAATAGAAAAATTACTTTTACATGGCAACAACTGTGTATGTGGTATGTATGATACATAGAAAAATAAAAGTTTTTAAATGTGCAGGACTCTAGATAAAGAAAATTATATACCTTTACTAAGGGACCTTAAAAAATGACTGGAATAAATGAACAGACACATCATGTTCTTGCAGCAGAATATTCTCTTTTTTTCTTGTGGCTATCTTTCTCATCTTATAAAAGATACTCCATTTGCCTCCTAATAGATCTTTCTCATCTGGAACACATGGTCAGCCATTCCTGTGACTGCTCTTTAAGGACTCTGACCATTAACTGTCTGCCATATTAGTTATGTACTAGTTTTAATTTACAAATCAACATAGTTAAATTGTCCTCTTCATCATGTCCTCTCAGAAACCTTTCAAGAGGCAGCCTATTACCTCCAGAATAGTCTGAACTGTTAATCTTACTTTCAAGATTCAATGTAATCTGTATTGCTATCTGATTTAACTTCTCACTATCCTATGTAATTTCCCTATTTTATACCAATTATATTTTATTATTTGTTATCTCCATGTGTTTGCCACTGTTTCCCTCTCTGTCCTCCACTTCTGCT
>NW_011406621.1:0-627 GCF_000754665.1 Bison bison bison | reverse complement strand
TAAAAAAAAAAAAAAAGATTATAGATGCAAATTGCACCACTTTTAAGTATTCAAAATCTTATCAGAGTGAAATTTAAGTTAAAAAGACCTCTGTAAACTAGGATCTAGAACACTCACATTGTCCAGTCTTTATACAAATTGAAATGTCTTAAAAGACTCTGTCCAGTTTCTCCAGCCTTTCCTCGGTTGTACCAAAATCAGTGGCGGTGTCCGCCCCACCAGTCTCAAGCTTCGAACGCACTCACTGGAAACATTCTACAGAGAAGACCCCCTTGGCTTTGCCTTTTCTAAAAACGCATGGTGAAACTTCATGGGAAGATGGCATATCACGTTGACATAGCCAAAATTTAAGCACATATAAAATATAAAATGAAAAGCTAATGCCCTTAGATCTTTTCCACTTAAAATTCATTTTGGGAGTCAGAAATGAAATTTTTTAAAAGCTGACCTAGTTGTTCCTGAAATATCTATCCATCACTGAGAAAAGAGGATAGAAATGGGGAAAAAAAAAGTTCTCTTAAATTTTGTTGAAGGAGAGAGTTGTTAGGAATGATAGATTATGGGGTTCCAGGAGGGAGTGGCAGGGGGGGGCCCCGGGGGGCAGAGCTGGGGGTGATGGGCGGGGGG
>NW_011406620.1:0-733 GCF_000754665.1 Bison bison bison | reverse complement strand
GGAAAGATTGAGGGCAGGAGGAGAAGGGGACAACAAAGGATGAGATGGTTGGATGGCATCACTGACTCAGTGGATATGGGTTTGGGTAGACTCCAGGTGTTGATGACGGACAGGGAGGCCTCCTGTGCTGAGGTTCATGGCGTCACAAAGAGTCGGACATGACTGAGCAACTGAACTGAACTGAGAGGTATGAGGTGATATCTGTTTTGATTTACATTCCCTTGATCATTAGTGATATTGAGCATCTCTTCATGTTTCTGTAACTTATCCTTGGGAAAATATATATTCATGTCTTGTGGTGGGAATTCCTAACAATGTGTTTTCACAGCCTTGAGAAATTTCACAGAAATAACACTTGGAAAAACAGCGTATGTTAAGAAACTGCGTTATGATTATTCATGTTTTTCTTAGAATAATAACCTTGTTACAAACCCCAAGGCCAGACCCAGAAAGCATGGACTTTGGAACACCGGGTCAGTGTCAGGCCAGAAGGGAACGGCCTGGAGTGGATCTTGGGAAAGAAAGATCAAAGAAACTTTTGTAGCCCGCAATCAGGAATAAAAGCTGGACTCAGAGTGGCCTCTGCACCTCAGTCCAATAGAGGCTGTAGGTTCCCTGATCCATTGCACCAGATTTCATGTTTTGTTTTCATTCTTATTGCTCACTCCTGGACCTTTAGGGCAACAATGTCTTCTATTCATTTTTAATTGGGTTGTTGGTTTTTTGATGTTGA
>NW_011406619.1:0-762 GCF_000754665.1 Bison bison bison | reverse complement strand
GTGGCCCCAAGCTTGAGAGCTGCTGGCACATTTTGTTTCCTTTTAGGAAATGGCTCCACATTTAATTCCGGTAGTGGGGCCCGATCAGGCCCAGAGCTCTTTCTTTGCATCAGGGCTGGGGGTACGTGGGTTTCAGGTTGCAGGGCTAGGTGGTTCCCCACGGGGACAGGGGGACAGGCTTCTGTGTCCGTCTGTCTGGAGCACCTGTTTATGCCTCTCCCTGTTGCAGCCTCCATGCAGTACCTGGCTGAGAAGTTCCGGATCCTTTGAAGTGAGTGTTACACATTCCATACCCCTTCCCACAACGTCGGCTGTTGAGCAGGGCTGTGGGCTGGCCCTGGCTTGAGGCTCTTCCCTGACTGCTGTTTCACAGGTTGAGCCCAGTATCTTCCTGCAAGAGGAGCAGCTGTTACCTCCGGGACCGGCGAGCTGTGGCCAAGCTTGTTGCCTCTTGTTCTGCCTCCACCAGGGCATCCTCTGCCCCTTGTTTTGCCCCCTCTCTGCCCCAGTCTCACAGCAGTTGTTTTTTTAAAAAATTAATTAATTTATTTTACTTTACAATATTGTATTGGTTTTGCCACAGCAGTTTTTGATTAAAGGACTTCTCATATTCTGTGTTCTGCCCTCTCTCTGCGGGGTAGGGGTTAAGGGAGTGGGACGAGGCCTGGTGGGAAGCTGTTCCACCTCAGAGCATTTTCCAGAACAGTACCTCTGGAATCTGTGGTGGGGACTCTGGGTCAGCCTCTGCTACCATCCAGGCCG
>NW_011406618.1:0-634 GCF_000754665.1 Bison bison bison | reverse complement strand
TGACCCTGAGGGATGGGATGGGGAGAGAGGTGGGAGGGGTGTTCAGGATGGGGAACGCATGTATATCCATAGCTGATTCATGTCAATGTATGGCAAAACCACTACAATATTATAATTAGCCCCCAATTAAAATAAATAAATTTAAAATAAATAAATACATAAATGTGGGGTTTTAATCTGCTGCACCTGTCACTTCCAGAGTGGTCCCCCCCCTTCTTTGTTTAGTTTGGCTTCCTCTGTTTGCAAGTCTCTTCAGTGTCTAATTTCTGCCCTCACACAAGGGGATGAAGGTGACTATTTAATTAAGCTCACTTGTTCAGTTGTGTTGTGGGGAGGGAGGGACACTGCAAGCAAATACCACAGGCATTGTACAGGAGGCAGTGATCAAGACCATCCCCAAGAAAAAGAAAACCAAAAAGGCAAAATGGTTGTCTGAGGAGGTTTTACAAATAGCTGAAAAAAGAGGGAAGGGAAAGGCAAAGGAGAAAAGGAAAGATATATCCATCTGAATGCAGAGCTCCAAAGAATAGCAAGGAATGATAAGAAAGCCTTCCTCAGTGATCAGTGCAAAGAAATAGAGGAAAACAATAGAATGGGAAAGACTAGTGATCTCTTCAAGAAAATTAGAGATACC
>NW_011406617.1:0-845 GCF_000754665.1 Bison bison bison | reverse complement strand
AGTCCATGGGGTCACAAAAAGTCAGACACCACTGAGTGACTGAAGACTAACAAAAACTTTGAGCATATTTACAGTTGAAGAAGACTCCATCTGACATCTGATTCTGTGGGACTGTTGGAGACATTAAAACCAATTCAACTAGGATGAGAAGTACTTGGCTCCCAAGATATCAGATCAAGAGAGTCATGAATGTTTCTTTTCTTTCCTACTTCCCTCTCTGAACATCCTTTTCCTAATTCTTATACTACAAAGACCTTTGTGACTCTTTTGTCCACCTCTTTCCTTGCTTTGACTAAAAAGATAATGCCATTATTCACATATCTTACACAGTTACAAAGGAGGATAACCCAATTTTCCAACTGGCTTAATTGGGAAATCCAATTTCCCAAGTCTCCAACTGGTTTACGGTGCTGGTGATGCTGTACTTCTTTCTGCTTGTCACAAACTTCTCCCTGATTTTCAGTGCCTTGGTTTCTCTGGAACAAATTTGCTGAATAAACACTTATGGGGAAGTGGAGACACAGTTACATGAAATACATAGACTAACTGGCTTAGCAAACTTCAAGTGTGCTTACCAGACTGTGGACATTATTTTGCCCTCAATAGTTATTGTTGTCTCTACAATATGTTGCATTCCCTCAAAAGTTTTAAATGCATTTGGGCACCCATTGTTGAACTGACAGATCATCTCTCCTTGACTGGAATGACAAAAGAAAAGGATAGGATAGGAGGTGCAAGGGTAGGAGTCTGAAATCAACTCCTGTGAATACGATACAGAGACTCAAAGAGGCAGTGGTAGCTGAGAGTCACAGTAAGAACAGTATGTTTGATCATACCTCTTAAAT
>NW_011406616.1:0-643 GCF_000754665.1 Bison bison bison | reverse complement strand
GGATCTGGAAATAATCAGTAACTAAGGTAGCAGAGTGAGAAAAAAAAAAAAACACAACAAACCTAGCTCTTGATGAGTAATTTTAAAACTGTGAATACTTCACAGCGTGATAGATTCCCAGAGAAGGAGTCCTTCAGTCACAGTGTCTCCCAAAATGCAACTGGGCCAGCAGGTGCTTTTTTTGAAGTCCGTGGGAACCTGGTAGGCATTTTGTTCCCTGGGAGTGGAGAGCCTTCAGCCTCTCATCATTCCTGTGATTTCATAGGAAATGTTATATATCCATCAGTCCATCAGTGAACAACAACCTCAGTCAGGGCTCTTTCAGAAGAGCCCAAGTCACATGAGCTTGTCAAACCATAGATTATTTTAGCTCGTGTGACTGAAAAGTCAAGCTTCAGGTGTGGCTGGATCCAGGGGCAAGAACGCTGTTGGCAGGGTTCAGCTTTGATTTCTTCTGCCTTGATTCCATTTTCAGGCAGTTTGGACTCTCTTTGTGGTGGTGAGATGGCTTCCAGCAATCAATCCTCTCAGGAATTGTAGGGAGAAGATTCTTTGCACAAACACCTGTTCCTGAGTCAGTCTGGTCCTGACTGACTCAGGAACAGGTGTTTGTGCAAAGAATCTTCTCCCTACAATTCCTGAG